>NW_022983530.1:378449-515583 GCF_010093885.1 Aplosporella prunicola CBS 121167 | reverse complement strand
TTAAATTTTTTTTTTTTTAGAATATATTTGATTTTTTTTAAGAGTATGTTAACTTTTTGGAATACATTCGGTGTTCTTTAAGAGTATATTTATCTATTATTTTTTTACAATATTTATTTTTTAAAAACAATTACTGAGATACACATTATTTTTCGAAATAATTTTCTAATTTTTTTTTTTTTTAGAGATATATTTCTAAGATATACATATATTTAGATTTTTTTCTTTGAGATATATATGTTTTCTATAATATACTATAATATATTTATTTATAACCGAAATATATAAAAATATGTATATCTCAGAGAGATTTTTTATGTATGTGTATCTTAGAAATATTATGTGTATCTTAGAAAATATTCGAAGAAACATGTGTATCTCGGTAAATAGCCGATTAATATTACTACTAAGCTAACCAGACTAAAAAGAATCGGATTTCGTAGGTATTTTATACTAGACGGATGTAAAATGTAGTAGACCTTACTCTATTATAGTATTATACTACTATGCCAGATAATCGTATTTACTCATACGTAAATCTGCCTACGCCTAAAGGGTTCTAATTGCTATCCGACAATATAATGTATCTAAGGTACCACTGTATGTTTTTACTACATAACTACAAAGACCTTACTGAGTTTTCTTTGTACTACCAATTCCCTTGAAATTCCAGTTGTTTAAATAACCGCAACCAGCCTGTTAGAACATGAATTAGCACAAATCCAATCACTTAGACAAGTCTACACATACACTGAGGTAGGTAGCAAAGCCTAGCCAGCCCAGATAGGGCACCAAAAGCCAGGCGGCTGTTTGGTCAACCTGGCTCCAGATGTATGCGAGGTACCCGGTAACACCAGTCAGGGCGACAATGTCTGCCGTGGCCTCAATGGGACGACCGAAGCCGAAGAATAGAGGCATCCAGATCAGGTTGAGCCCGAGCTGGATGGTGTAGAGTGTCGCGCCATGCTATTGATCGTCAGGTCAAAGCGGATGGTGGGATCTGCGATCGACTGACCTTTGCGCTCAGCACCTTGTGGCCGTCAAACGAGCCCATGGCAGTCGACCAAGAGCGGTGCGCGGCGTAGCCCATGGTCGCATAGAGCAGGGTCCATACAGGGCCGAAAACCCAGGCCGGTGGACATAAAGGCGGCTGCTTTAGGGCCTTGTACTTGCTGTCCGTCTGGGCTGAGCGAGGAGTCAGCATGTGTTTGAGCCTTGACGCGTTGCAGGGAGCGTACGGCGGGTGAGGTAGCCCACGCTGCTACCGGCGACGACGGGCAACAGGATGGACGCGGCGGGTGCAGCGAAGAGGGCGGCGGGAAGGGTGATCTGGGGCACGTAGGTCGTCATGGTGGTGACAGGTGACGGGCAGTGAAGGGAGTGAGCGATAGCTACAACATGTATGTAGGTATATACCTACATCATACCCTAACGGCCGTATTTGTACGGATGACGGAGTAGAGTACTAACCCCGGCCGCTCGCACGACTCGCCGCTTCTCCAGGTTCACGCGCGCGCGGACGGGCCCCGTCGGCTTGTTCTTCCACGCGCCGAGACGCCCGGCCAGCGACACCCGCTCCAGCTTCCACCTCCTCTCCCTCACCCTCCACCACCACCCACCGTGCCTGCATCTCCCCCGGCAGCCTCCGCGCACGCGAATCGTGAGTGTCTCCTCACTGGCCTTCGGCGTCTCTTTCGCTGCTCCGAATTGTTGGTCTCTCTGCCTCTCTACCTACCTACCTACCTACCTACCTACCTTACCGTCTCCCTGCCCTTCGTTCGCGGGTTCCTGCTCGCCCTTCATCCAGTCCCCGCCTTATCTACTTCTTATCCTCTCCCACGGGCTGCCGACGTTCATTGTTCATTTGTTTCCGCTCTTATTCTTGTCTTTCCTTAAACCACGCACTCCATCACCCAATTGACGTGCCTCTCTAACTCCAAGTCATGTTGGCAAACAGCTTCTGTCGGATGCGCAATTGCCTGCCACTTCAACCCAAACGCAATCGTTTGACCGACTAACAGCAACTCTCTTACCGGCCTTCTTTACCCTCTCCCTAAGGTCAACGTCTGCCTTCGCTTGTCCACATTTACAACTTGACACGGCCGAGAAAATACCACGACTGACACCATGGAGTCGTACGGGTATGTTACATTCTGTCCGAAGGGACGACCACACACCATACCCCGGATGGACATCAAATCCAGTTGCACTTATTGGCTATTCCATCGCTTCGTGTCTACAAATTATTGTGCTCTGTATACTGACAGCCGTCGAAACAGTCGCGAAGATCGACCGACCACCGACTCCTACCGGCGGAGATCTCCTGGTAAGTCCAACAGCCCTGGCGTTTATGAGGGTATAACTTCTGAAATGCCTTTCACCCTTCAATCACCTACCCTTTTGCATCCTCTAGTCCCAGCAAGACTTATGAGTACACTTCTTTTCTTATGCCAAGCTGCATTGCATGCTATGCGGTAGCAGGGCTGGCATTAAAGGGATACTCGTGACGTGCGCCCGAGTTCATATCGTATCTGGCGTAAACTTAACTAACTTTGCATGAGCAGGTCCAAGAGCTCGTTCCGGACGCGAGAGATCCCGATCTCCGAAAATAATCGATAGATACCAACCGGATCGTTCGTCACGAGATGATTACTACCGCGGTCGTGACGATCTTCACCACCGTCGGCGCTCATCTCCCCCACCAATCCAGGCAGGAATCGATCGATATGTCCCTGGCCAAGACCCCGCCCCGGTTACCGTTGCCAATCCTCTGCCAAATCCATTAACACTGGACTACCAAGTTGGATTCAATTGGTTTGCCGAGTGGTGGCGCATGGATCAGCTCGTCAAGGAGGAAAAGGAACGGCAGCAGAATGGAGGTCGTAGAGTCGAGCGTGTCAAAGGCGAGCGTGAAGCTCGGGAAGAGCGCGGCCAGGAAAGAGAAAAGATACAGGCGGCCTACGATGCGTACAAGGAGAAACTTCAGGTCCAAATGGCGAAGACGTTCGTGCAGCAACACAAAGGCGAAGAGTGGTTCAAGGAGCGCTATGACCCAGAGGCTCGTGATGCGTTCCGGCAGCACCTTAGCGAGTACAGGAGCGGGATTTACAGCAATTGGGAACGCGACTTGGAGAATGGCTCTTTCGATGACTTCACGCTTGAGGGTATCTACAAGAACGAGAGCAATGGAGCCGGTGGTGTCATCGAGAAAGAAGAGGGCGAGACCACGGCCGCGAATGAAGTTCTTGGCGTGGGTGATCTCCTACCTTCCAAGGGGGGTGACCTTCGCGATGAGGCGGCACTTCAGCCTACTCTGCTCATCAAGACTATTGCCCCCACTGTCAGTCGAACGAAGATGGAAGCATTCTGCAAAGAGCATTTGGGAGAAGGCGAAGGTGGTTTCAAATGGCTGAGTTTGAGCGATCCCAACCCGCTTAAGAAGTGCCATCGCATCGGTTGGGTCATCTTGAACCCGAATACCGAGCAGCTAATGAAGGACGACCGAGGTGATGGTCGAGAGGAAGATGGCGAGGAAGAGGATGGAACTCGATCTGAGGCTGAAGTGCCTTTTGTCTCAACTGCAGAGAAGGCATTGACTGAAATTAACGGCAAGACAATCCAGGATGAGGTCCGTGGCGATTTCACCTGCCATGTAGGTGTCCATGAGCCACCAGCTGCACCTCGGAAGAAGGCTCTCTGGGATCTGTTCTCAGCACCCGAAAGGATCGACAGAGATCTTCAGTTGGCAATTCGTCTCGTCTCGAAGCTCGACGAAGAATTAGGGTCCGGTTTCAACGGCGTCGCGAAAATCGAACAGAAAGTTGAGGCACTTCGGAGCCAGGGTGCATTGCAACCCCCTATGATTGTGCCCAGCGCCCAGAAGAAAGAAGAGAAGGAGCCCGAAGAACCGGAGGAGGGCGAAGACGTCAACTTAGACGAAGATGAAGGAACCTACGATGAAGAAGTAGACGACGAGGAACTACTGGCCAAAAAGAAGAAGCTTGATCTTCTTGTTGAGTACCTCCGTCGTGTTTTCAGCTTCTGTTTTTTCTGCGTGTTCGAGAGTGATTCAGTTCACGAACTCACGAGAAAGTGCCCCGGTGGACACCTTCGCCGTCCTCGATCCAGTTTGACCAGCGTGGCAAAGTCGGCGGCAAGAGCCAGTGCCGCAGGACAACCCTTCCCCCTGAAGAAGCAGGAATCCACCACTGGACCAGAAGAAGATCCATCAGCTTCCCCAAATCAAGAAAGAAAGGCCTTCAAAACTGGCAGCAAAACCCAACAACAGCTACAAAGGGCCTTTAACTGGGTGAAGACGTATGAGGATAAACTTCTCCAGATTCTGGAACCGGAAAATGTTGATATCAAGAAACTTGGTGGAAAGCCTCTTGAAGAAGCTCTGGAGGACGAGCTTAACAAATACGTCAAGCAGGAAGACGAAGCAAAATTCCGATGCAAGGTTCCTGAATGCACCAAGTTGTTCAAAGGGCATCCGTTTTGGAGGAAGCACGTGGAGAAGCGACACGCAGAATGGTTTGAGAAGCTCAAATATGAGGTGCGTAGGCCAAGCCTATAATTCTGCCCAGAATGCTAACGACATGACAGGTTGAAATGGTAAACAGGTATGTGCTGGACCCAGCACACATTGCACCCTCTCGCAGCGATGCCAACAGCAACGGTCACTTCCCACTGCACAACAATGTGCCTACGGGCACGCCGCGCGGTTTCAACCTCGCGAGCATGCCCTTTGGTTTCCCCGGCATGCCTCCCAACCCAGCGGCATTCTCGGCCTTCTTCGGCCAGCAAGGCATGGCGAACGGACTCAGTGGGATGGGCGGAGACGACGATCGCCACGGCGCAGGCCCCATGCGGCGGAACAACCAAGGGTCCCGCTACAGCAGTCGTGCGGCAGGCCCCTACGATCGGCAGCAGAAGGATGCACGCGGCATGCGCTGGAGCGGATCTGGCCGGTTGACGCCGCCCAGAGGAAGCGGCGCAAGGCCTGGCACGGGCCGGTTCACCGACGGGGGCTCGGCAGCCATTGGGCCGCGCGAGGCGGTCCAGGGCCGCAGCCTAAAGAGTTATGAGGACCTGGACGCAGCAGGCGGCAGCGTTGGAGAGCTCAACTACTAAGCTTGCAGAGGGAGGTGGATTTGTGGGGGCGGGGGCGGCGACTCTCAGATTGATACATACCTAGTACGAAGTAGCAAGTAATGCAAGACAGCCCGAGCGCCAAGCTTTGCGGGGAGCTCGTCCAAGCCGGCAGCGTCGGCACCACATGATTGCACACTGTGAGGAATGTGACGTTGGCAGTCGGACCGGCAGCGCTGGCCGCGTACTCAGCTCGCACCCTCCGCAGCTCAGCCCGGTGCACGTCGTCATCGCGACTCTGGCCTAGAGCGCGCCCCCAACGTGGCTGTTTTTGTTTTATGCCTCACACAGACCGCATCGCTGTCCTTGAGCCCGCTGCCGTCCTGCTGCTCCACACGATCTCCGTTCTTCTATAATAAGATACGCCTCGCCCGCTTCCCAGCGCGCAGCAGCCATTGCCCGCGACTCCCACCATGGCCAGCAACCCCGCCAATGGCAGCAACGAGCCCGTCGCAATCGAACGAGACGCCAGCGGCGACTACGGCGAAGCGGCCTGGAACACATCGCACGAAGACGGCCAAGGATCGGTGCCCAGAATAGAACACGAGATGTTCTACGAAGCTCCTGAGGAACCGCAGCCGCCTGCCCGGCTGAAGCCGTCGCGCTCGTCGACTTCATACACATCCAAGTTCTCCTCGGCTTCTGTGCCCCCGCCGGGCTCGATATTGACGGGCAAGCAAGAACACTGTATGCATCTCCTCGTTTTTGGCTGTGCCACAGGCCCGCAGTACTCACGTCGTCGCAGACCTCAAGCGTGAGCTTATTTCCCTGCAAACGAAGTATGAAATTGCCGAGTTGTCTTCGCCGACTGCACTCCAGCGGTTCGGAGCGCCGTTCAGGTCTGAAGCTGGGGAAGTTGCGCCTGAGGATTCAGAACTTCCTTTGCTGCGTTACATTTTCGTACACCATGTTCGCAACTTCCCCTTCCTCGACCAGGCTAGAGAGAAAGAGTTTTGGCAGGACAAGTTGCAAGTGGTTAGTACGCGCCGTCCCAGCTTCTGGGGGTAACTGCTGACACGTGGGGGCAATGCGCAGTTCTTGGAGTCTTTTGCGAACAAGCACATTTCCTCGTCCGAAGACCGATTAGAAGAGACGAAGCGGAGGAAACTTGCGGCTAAAGCAGAAAAGCTGGTCGAGCTGATGATGGTGTCTGCCATACCTACGGCATCTGGTTATGAAGAGAGGATACGCTTTTCAGAGATGGAGGTGGTAGATCGTGGCGCAAATGAGAATGGCCTTGTAGTCAACAAGCCACAAGGGCACCCTATCAACGGCTGGGACGTCAACGTCGCGGGAGTAAGGACGAAGTCCGTGAAGAGACACATCAGGTATCATACGCACGCGGTACGTTCGATGAGAAGAATTCGATTTTATTCGACGATATTGGTTTTGCGTGCATTGCTGACTCTTGCTAGGAATACCTTCTCCGGGTCAAACGAGAAGGTAGGCCTGAAGTTTATGTCGGACGTACGTGGACAGATTTTGTGAATCTGCATAAGAGAATTAGGCTGGAGCTGCCTGGGAAAGTTCTCCCTCCTCTGCCAAGGAGAAACAAGAAGAACTCGTACCTAAGCCCGAACCCTGAGGATGATAATGATACGGATTCCGTGTCTTCTGTATCAACGCAAGATACATCAGGAGCCAACTATGGAGCTGAAAACACAGCTGACAGTGGTAGCGGCGGGCTGCGGAGTTACCTGCCTTTCCAGAGTGGCCATAGACGCAACGCATCTAAGGCGTCATCTCGAGGACCTTCTCCTTCCCGCCGACCCTCCGGTGACAGTATGTACCGTCTGGAGTCTCGGCATGTCCTGTACCGGGAAGAACAACGTGTATCTTTGAGGGCATTCCTTCGGACTTTCCTGAAGAACGAACAGATTGCAAATTCACATGCCATGACAGAATTCCTTACTGGGAATACTGTGGTCCTCAACGAAGAAGAAATGTTTGATACCGAACGTCGAAAGGAAATGGACGAAAAGCGGATCGAAGAACAGAGAAAGTTCTACGAGATAGCCCGCCAAAGGGCTGCTGAACTTGACGTGCACATGGAGATGTTCCGCAGAGAGATCGTCGAAGCTAGTAAGTTGTCCGAGCAATCTGTCAGGGCGTTTGATGATATTAACAGAACGGGCTCCAGATGGATTGTCGCACCTTTTCCAGGAGATACGAGTAAAGAACAAGATCTCACAGCTAAAGCCCGAATACCAAAAGTTTGCTGAATGGTGTCGAATAGAGTAAGTTCACGCGAGGTACCAAACACAACTGTCACTGACTTTGCGTCAGAGTTGCAGCAACCATCTATCATCTGTTCCTTGCAGAGGATAATTCCCCGGATCTGTTTGCTCAGCTGAAGAGGATACATTCCATGGTCCCGTACGGTGTGATGAAGAACGTCATCCGCATCGCAAACCCTGCAGCGGTCATGAGTGGAGTTCTTGACCTGTTCCTTGCACAGCCCTTTGGATCACGATCTTTGATGCAACGCATATTCGGCATGGCCATTAGCGATGGAATCAACGCCGTTCAAAAATCAATTGATACGTTGGCTTCCACCAAAGTGAAGAACCCGACATTTTGCGAAAAGATCAAGGCGTACACCAACGCAGACGAGGACGTCAAGACTATCCTACGACAGGAGGCGGAGGACGACGATGTCGATCTTCTCGTGGTCATTCTTCGTACTGAATTCCTCCGACCAGCGCTGTCCGAGGACCAAATCGGGGCAGTCTTCAACGCCTATGTGGCTTGGAATAATGCGGTGGAAAACGTCGACGATGACATGCGTCAAGGGGCCGAGCTTTTTGCACACCTGAAGCAGCTCTTGAAATTGTACATGCGACAACGGGACAAAAAGATGATGCTCCAGATCATTGAAGAACCGACGACTCTTCAACTCTTCCGCGATCTCTTTACAATCTTCTACGAGCCATTGGTCCGAGTCTACAAATCAGCCAACGTGTACAGCAGTATTACCGACTTTGCTGTCTTCATCGACGATGTGATCCGCACGGTCGAGGCAGCGCAACGCGCCGATATCTCCGCCGATCCGAACCAGACAGTTCAAGCATTTATTGATCTCTGTGCACGACATGAGGACAATTTGTACAAGTTCATCCACGAGGTACACATCCATGACAACGGACTCTTTGACAAGCTGATGGGTTGGATTGAGGGAATCTTGGAATTCTTACGAAAGGGAGCACCCGGCGGTGGCAAGCTTGATATGAACGCTCTAGTGCAAGGGGCGTTGGACGATGGATCCATCGAGAAGAGGACTGCCATCAAGGAAATCAATGCGCTCATTCGCTGGCAAGCGGCACGTAAGAAGTGGCACCAAGACAAGACAAGACAAAAAATGGCGCAGGGAAGTGACGAGAGTGGTGGTGATATGATGGGACTGGGCGTGGGCGGGTTCAGAAGCAGCGATTTCGGGCTCAATGCTGTAAGTCATGACGAGACACGGATCTGACAGCTCGCTCTTGGAAAAAGTGCTAACATAATTCTACATTGTAGGATGACCTTGAAGAGTTGAACCTGGAGGATGAAGTATCAGATGCCTACTCTGGGGAGGATTCGGATGACGATACAGACCCAATCGTTGCGGAACGCAACCGTAGAAAGAGGGAGCAACTGAAGGGTTCATCCGGAGAGCCGCAGAAACCACCAATCATCGAGGTCAAGAAACTGCACCCGAGTTTCCTGACCATGCTGCGCTCTGTGCTTGCGGAATGAGCACAATAGAACCAATGTGGAACGAAGAAGGGTGGGGAGTGTTGTTTAGGGACGGTATTTCGGCCAATGGCGCATATTACACGAGGGATAACGACCAGAGATTACCTAGGGGCACCTCGGCGTACAGCAGGTCTGTATATATATATATATCCAGTGAGTGCCGCGAGCAATAAAGTATAAATGATCTTTTGAAAACCACCAGCTTTTCCAACCACTTGCGTGCGTAGGTCAATATGCTGAACGGAGATGATTGCCCAGCCGAGCAATTCCACAAGACGCCATTCCATTCCCTCCGTGATACAGATGCAACCTACGTTCAGCCAGCCATTTCCGTACAGGTCCCGTACCCACGATTTTCACAAGGCCACTACAACTTAACGTACACAACCAACGTGGGATCGTTTTGTAGAAGCTTAGCTCATAGATTGCAGGAAGTTGGCCTCCTTGATCTGGCTCCTCCTCTTTGCACGCAGGGCCCTGGTGAGGGTTTCTCTCGCCTTCTCCGCTTCGACGTTTCCCTTGACGCTTCCGTCACCACCCGGTAGGTCTACGGTCTGCTCATAGATGGGTATCTTGGGCGCGAGCGCGTCCGGGTTCAGAAGAGCCTGCTTGCGAAGCCGTTTGGCGGCAAGGCGCCGCTGCTTCTTGGATTTCGCTGTGACAAAAGGCATCAGTGTCAGTGTTGGGCGGCGCAGGGAAAAGAAGACCAACAAAACAAATCGCCTTCAGTTTCAGCCTCCTTGGAGGCAGTCTTGGACTTCAGCACGGTCCACAGCCATGCGGGGTATTCCGAATCCTCGAGGGCAACAGGGTCTTGCTTATTCTTAAGGAAGTTGAGGCCCTTCAGCGGGGTGCCGGCGGGCACGGAGCTCTGGACGAGGACGGGGGCAGCGGGGGGCTTGGCCGACTCGACGGAGCCAGGAGTCAATGGGGCACTGAAGGGCTGAGCGGCGGAGGTTGAGGTAGCGGCGGGAGGCGTGTGGGAGTCAGGCTCGCCTTGTCGCGGCGCGGCGGCAGTTGCGGTGTTGGCGTTGACGGCGAGTTGGAAGGCGGGGCGGGCCGAGGAGAAGGCGCGGCGGGGGGCGCGGAGGAGGAAGCAGCGGGGGCACAGCATGGCAGGCAGTTTGTCTCTCTCTTGCCCAATGTTCTGGAGAGTCCCGTCAATCCACAATCCATGATACCTAGCTCGGGAGTCGGGGTAATGTTGATCCGGCGGGTAAATCCCGCTGCTGCAGGTTGGACCTGGCCCTTGTCCGCCCATCCGCCCGCCCGCCAGCCAGCCCAGCCAGGCTTGCAGGTAGAGGCCAGCCCAGCCTGCCAACCCCTCACACCCCGTGCCACGTAAGTAAGTAAGAAGTAAGTAACCAACAACCCAGAAAAAATTTAAAATACGATACTTATTCTCGCTTGCTCGCTTGCTTGCTTGCTTGCTTGCTTGCTTGCTTGCTTGCTTGCTTGCCCGCTTTGCTGCTGCTGCTGCGCCCTGGAAGAGGTTGGGCTTTCCGTGGCCCGGTCGCGCCCGACCCACCCGGCGATAAATTTGCGCTTGATTCGCTCTCAAATCAACACCATTTCCCGGCTGCCGTCTAACTGGCTCCTCCCTCCCTCTCCTGCCAAAGCTCACGCCAACTGTCGCCCTCGGACGCTGCCCCCCTCCCGTGACGTCGGTAAGTCGTCGTCCACTCGCACCCGCGCACCTGTCTGCCATGCATTGCCAGCGCATCGCCTCCAATAATGCCTTCCCCCAGCCCTGCCTCACGCCTCGTGCTAACGCCTCGCCGCCCGTGCTAGCCAGGTCGCAACCTCCTTGACTGGTAGAGCTTATTCTTCCTCTCCACACGGCCACAGACCTCACTGCGGCGGCCGCGATACATCATCCCCGGATTCGCGTCCCTGTCGTCCCGTCTGTCAGCCTAGCCTGCGCATCCCCCGGATCCCGCCAATTGCCAACGCATCGCTACCTGCGAGGTGACTCAACCCTGCCAACGACCGACTCATAACCTCTAGCTGCGGACCGGCTCGAGTAGAAGCTTCACTGACCATTGCGCTCCGTCGCTCCCGCTGAAGGTACGTGATCCCGACGCGCGCTTGATTGGGCGTGCGCTGACACGACCAAGCCACACTCCATCGCCGCCAGCTGCCTCGCGACCCGCTCCTATTGATCGCACCTTTCCTCAGGCAGCGACTATCACCATTACCTGGTGCTTGCTACTCGTCGGATTCGCCGGGCAGACGCTGCGCTACAGGCGCGTTTGGCCTTCGAGCGTCGCGTATACTTGACTTTGCCACGAACAAGACGGGAAGAAGACGACCCTCCCTCATGATGGAGTACGCGCAGTATCAACAGCCACATCCCCACAACCATGCTCAGACGCACCTGCAAAACACCTATTCCGCGCCGCCTCAGTCCGCCGGTCCCGGTGCAATAACGTCGCCAAACCAGCAGACTCAGATGCACCCTTCGCACAACCAACAGTCGCCGATATTGCCCTCGCAACAGAATCCATACTCGCAGCAAGGCGCATCGGGCGCTACCGGCCATCAGGTTCAGCAAATGGGATATCCTCCGGCAGGTTACGGCGTGCCGGCTGGCATGCACCAGCAGTACATGTCGCCTACTCAAGCTGCCGCCATGGCCACGGCGGCAGCAGCTGGCCAACCGTATTATCCCATGGCCGACGGAGGCATGCAAGGACAGCTCAGCCAGGACCCGAGAGCATCTCCAAGGATAGGAGGCGCTCAGATCAAGGCTGACCCGCGAGGTCCTCGTTCTCCGACACAGGTTCCCAATAGTATGGGAGCGCAGACGCCCATACCTCCGCAAGTCCAGATGTCGCAGTCCTTGCCCCGTAGAATGAGCCAGCAGATCAGCAGCCCGGCAATGCAACATCCCCAACCGGCCATGAACCATGCTGCTGCCAACCGTCCGTCCGCTCCGCCGCAAATGCCGCCTCAAGCACCCCCTGTACAGCAACACCAGTCCTCCCCGGATTTGGTGCCAGGCGGTGCGGAGGAGTCGCCTCTTTATGTCAACGCCAAGCAGTTCCACCGGATTTTGAAGCGGCGCATGGCGCGACAAAAGCTCGAGGAAGCATTGCGCCTCACTTCTAAAGGACGGAAGCCGTATCTACACGAATCGCGTCACAACCATGCAATGCGCAGACCGCGTGGGCCAGGCGGACGCTTCTTGACTGCGGACGAGGTGGCCGCTATGGAGAAGGCCAATGCCACAAACAATGGCGATGTAGAGGATGGTGGTGACAAGGAAAATGCTGGAACGCCAACGAAGGTCATCCAAGCTGGACACTTGGGTTCCGCAAAAAGGAAGACTGCTCCAAACGCCCAAATCGTGCCCTTGGGCAAGAAGACAAAGACGGGCAATTTCCCCGTGCAGAGGCCCAGTACGAGTGGAGATGAGAGTGAGGAAGAAGACGACGAGGCGGACGATGACGATGGATGAAGGCTCTTAGGTCGGGCTTCAGCGTGCAGTAGAGGTTCAAGCAACCTGGTCGTGTTTGCGTCTCAGTGAGGGTTGTGAGGTCACCGTCGTTACAACCTGCTTGAGCCTCGCTTCACTAACCAACCAGTACTGCATGTACGCTTTTTACTTTTTTCTTATATTTTCCCATTTCCGTTTTTGATTTCTTACGTTTCTTTTACGAGTTACGACAGCGAGCGCATATTTGTTTTCGAGGTGGGTGTGAGTTGTTTGGTCTGTTGATGAACGATTCACAAATTGCACCTGAATGACCGAGGGTTTCGGCTTTCTGCTCTTTCCGTGTCTACTTTGGCCTTTACCGCAAAGGGCCTTCATTCGCTAGACTGGCGTCTGGTGGGATGCTATCAAACACGGCCCAAGTTCTGGACAAGGAGGGACGCAGAAAGGGCAAACAATAGACGGAGAGTTCCCTCGCCGGATGGAAAAAAGGCAAATTGGCACTTTCCCTACCCCTATACCCTTCATTCTCTGCCGGTTTTGTCGCTTTTTCACCTTCGTTATCACATCTCTATGGTTCCCTAGCTTCTGCAGGATTGACGGAAGGTTGGTTTACTTTGCAGAGTTGTCGCATAAAGCCATTTCCGTTTTCTTCACTTTCTTTCCTTGCTTTCCAAATGCGACACGGAAGACATGCTTGCAGGGAGGACATCTGTATTATATAAGCTTGATGAATCGCGGAGCTCGTGGCTCCGACATCATTTACTACCTACGACTTGTGGTTTTGTTATCGCTTACCATGCAACCATTATGAACTACTCCGATTGACAACGCTGAAAAGCAATCGAGCCTAAGTATCAATTGACTTGCTGTTCTGGGATGCCTTCCACCCTCAAAAATCCTAATCGTCTTGAATATCGTCGTCGCTTAACACAAGCTTCTCCAATCCTTCCTCGTTGGAACCGACCACGTTCCCCGCCCTTGCCGGCTCGAACATGACCGGTTGCTCCACATGCCACTGCTGATCCTCCACATCCCGGCCAAAATCTTCGGTAAGATCATCACCCGATCCGATATTGACACCGCGAAAATCAACGATCTTCTCAATCTCCCGTAGCCTCGAAGCGGCAGGCCCGGAAGTCGAGCCTCCTCGTCGCAGGACAGTAGCCATATATGGCAAGCGCTCGAGCAGCATTTCGCGCTTGGCCATGCCACCAAGGCCAAGAGCAGGTGGCACAGCACTTCCGTCGCCCTCGTGACTTTGTTGCCGCTTGCGATTGAAGCCGCCATTGTTACCCCATGTCTCAACGCTGCCATTTCCATGAGATGGAACAGTTATTGCTTCTCTCGGTGTGCCGGCCGAGGATTCCATTTGTGCTCTTCGGAAGGAGAGGTCAAGAAGCCCTTCAATCTCCTCCCGAAGGTGCCACAGTCTGGCAGAGGTCGGGTAGAACATCCGATAGGCGTCAGACTTTGCACCCAGTGGCGTTCTCCCTCCTTTCATTCCGGGTGGGGGCAGGCTCCTATTGACTGGATATGGCAGACTGAAAAGTAACCCGCGGACACTAGCTTGGAAGCTCA
This sequence comes from Aplosporella prunicola CBS 121167, assembly GCF_010093885.1. Lineage (NCBI taxonomy): Eukaryota > Fungi > Ascomycota > Dothideomycetes > Botryosphaeriales > Aplosporellaceae > Aplosporella > Aplosporella prunicola. The sequence continues at coordinate 501,680 of NW_022983530.1, read as the reverse complement.
TCTCTTCCTGTCGTGAGCTGTCGGCACCGGTTCCTTGGTGTGTCCGCCTTGCAAGGCCTGCAGCACTGAAGCGGTCAGGAGAAAGCAAATCAGCATCTGACAAAGCGTCAATGCATCCATTGATAGCATCAAAGGTGTCCTCTTCGCTTGTGGTATTGCACGAAAGTATGTAGTTTTCATGCAGAGCTGCGATGAACGTGGAAATATCTGTTCCCAGCTCGTCCAAAAGGGTATCTGGCTTGACTTCCGAAGGTTTTGGACGAATGTGCTGAGGTAGATGATATGGAGGTTGCGGAACGTCACTGTCACCCGTTGGTTCATCTCGTTTGTTGTATACAACCTTGCCCACAGCATGGAATATCCCCAGTTTACTTTCTCTTTGTGTGACCATCGCCAATGACTCTTGCTCCATCTTCGTAAGTGGCTTACCCCGACTGCCCTTTGCCGGGCCCTTGAACGTGACCTTACTGCCCCAGTCCGCTGATTCGTCGCCGCGCACGCAGAGAAATTCCAGTGAGAAAATGGCGCTGCGTACGTCACCAATCTCGGCGAGCTTCTTGATGACCTGGGGACCGGGAGTTGTCCTCCTGCCTGACTGGCGTGCCTCTTTGTTCACTACGAGTTCGAGGGCTTTCGTTAAGATAGTGGGTGCAATTGCATTGAATTCGATGACGCTGGTGCCAGGGTGGTTCATAATGTCAGGTCCTAGAAGTCTATGCGCCGTGAAACTGTCGGCAGCCGCTGTGCTTGTTGATAGCAATGTCTCCGAGATGACCATAACAATGGGTGTGACTGGGGTAAGAGCTTCTGTGGGATACATGGGCAGCTTGCCGAGAGGAATAGACGAAGATAGGTACCGCTGGACGGAGGTCTGGAATGCTTGCAGAGCCGATGACGAGCGCGCAAAGGTGTTTGGGAAATCTTCGATCAGGATTACTTGCCTGCCCGCAGACGTGTCGGAGGCTGTACCCTGCGGACCTCCGAGCTCCAAGCTCCCAAACTTGCCACTGCGGCTCATAAAGTCTTCGAAGTGAGTTGACAAGGAGACAAAGTTATCTGAAGAGAAGTCGGAACCCGTGGGGTTCTTCCATTCAATTAGATCGAACATCAATTCTTTGGACAACAGGTGAAGAGTGGTCGTCTTGGCCGTGCCTGCCGCACCCTTGAGGATGAGAAGGCGCTTTGGGTCGCGCCGTTGAAGCACAGCGGCCAGCCATTTCCTGACGTCGGCCACCTTTTTCTTGTGCACTGCAAGCTCGTCGAGGTTGACGGGCGCGTACTTTTCAACCCAAGGCCGGTGAGGAGGCACCTCGGCAGGATGCTTCTTGGCGGCAGACGACGGCTTGAGGAATTTCTGACTGCCACGTCTGGCGTCGTCACTGCCATGGCGAGGGCGCTTGCGCGGCCTCACGCTGGCCTCATGGGCGGAGTCACCAGAGTCGTATTCCTGGATAGCATCTGCCTCATGTTCCGGGCTAGGCGACGACTGAGACGGCTGACGTTGGGTGGCGGAGCTGCTGAAAAAAGAATAGAGTGACTTATCGCGCAGCGGCTTGACCGAAGAGGCGGAAGAAGAGGTGTCGTGGAGCTCCATGGTTTGCTCCGCGCGACGGAAGGCGTTGCGGTAGGTGGACGAGGCACGGCATCACGTGACAACGCCACTGCCACCACCATGCTTGCAGCACTGCAGCACTTGCAGCATGCAGCCAGTCGCGGCTTCCCCGGCCAACGACGCCTCTCCACGCACCTGCTTGTGCAACCTGGCCGGCAAGTCGCGTCTTGACAGTTGTTAAACCGGTCAAACTGCCCTTCTCAGCCGCCGTACCTGTCCCCTGCTCTGCTCCCCTCATTGCTCGCTCTCATAGCCGCTCGACGCCGCTGCCGCCTCGCCATGCCGTCACCCACCCTGTTGTTCGCCTCGTTTGGCTCGCCTTGGGCTGGAACGGGGCGGCTGCATCATGCCTGTCTTTCCGTACGAGGCATTTCTGGCCACGCGGTGTCGTCTCAGCCAAAGTTCCTATCATTACTTAGTCTCCGACTCTGCTCTATGCTGCCACGCAAGCAACCACCAATCTACACAACTCGTCCATTGATCTCACGCTCTGCTCTTTTGCAGTCATCCCATTCATCACTCATACCACTTATATCTTAGCTCCCTGCCACTTTTATCACAATGGCCAAGTCCAAGAGGTCTGGCAAGAAAGCTGCACGCCAATTCGAGCCCACCCCTCCCACGAGTCCTCGTGTCAAGCCAGACGGCCAATCATCGCTCAGCCCCATCCCCTCCTCGCCGGCCCTGTCTGCCCAGCAAACGCGGCAACCAAGCCCCTCCCCCTCAGACAAAGGCTCTGTCACATCTCCACAGCAGCCCACTGTTGAAGATTACCAGAGCGACACTGAGAAGCTCACTTCCGACCTGTTGGAAGCCCAAGCCAAGGACTCTGTGGAAAAGGAACTCGAAACAACCACAGTTGACGATCAGAGTGCATGTTGCCAACCAGCAGAAAGCACTGAAACCACCCCTGACGCTACTGAAAAAGAAGGCACCAGTGAGCCTACCACAACTACGGAGGGCCCAGTAGTTATATTGGAAGACAGTGCGGACAGAGGCGCTGCAGAGAAGATTGCCGACACAGGCGACACTCCAGATACGTCTGCAGTCCAAGACTCTCAGGCAAGCGGCATCACTCAACCAGACGAACCTGATCAGGTTTCGGCGGACCAAGCAGTGGACGACCAGCCTTCTGCAGAGCAACCTACAGTGGAGCAACCTTCAGCTGACAGCCCTACGGGAGAGGAACCTGCCATTGGAGATTCGACTGCTGAGGAACATTCAAAGGAAACCGCAGAAGAGCCCACAGAGAAGATTGCTGAGGCGCCTATAGGGGAGCTCGCAAAGGAGATCGCAAAAGAGCTCGCAGGTGATCCTGCAGAGGAGTCCAAAAAAGAGCCGATAAAGGAACCCACCGAAGAGCTCACAGAGCCAGCGGGACAGCCAGCTACCGAACAAACCGCAGTGGAGCAACCTCCAATTGAACAAACCCCAATTGGGAAACCTGCAACTGCTCCGCCTAATACCACACCAACGCCAAAAACAGCGACGGCTGCATTTGCAACGGCGAGAAACTCGCCATCACTTTCCCACATGGGGTTCCGAACCGAGACACCGACGCCGAGGTCTCCCATTGTGCCGTCTTATCCACAAACGAGGAATCCCTATTACCCTCCTTCAATTGCAGACTCCTCCTATTCTTCATCCTCCATGTCGGGGTATCCACCCCCCAATTACTACTATCCCGGCATGCCCAGTTATGGCATGATGCCCCCTCATGCCACGCCTCCGTACCAGCCACCATATGGTGGTTTTGGCTCGCCGTACGGCCCGTATCCTGGTAGCCCAATGGCCCAGCGTCATAACTCCACTAGCTCAAGGTCTACCAACCTTGCTGATTTCAATTTCGGGGCCAATGGATCTGCAATGGAAGACGAATCAGGAGACCTGCTGGGTCGAATCTCTTCGGCTATTCCAGATCTAAATTTGTTGCTGTCCCGCTACAACGAGACTCGCAGCCAACTTGGTATTCGCGAGGAACTCATCCGTAAGTCGGAGGCTGCGCAGGCGGATGCTGTCAAACGGAAAGAGGACTACATTGACAGCTTGACCAAACAACTTGAGGATGTTGCCAAACAACACTCATCTGAGAGCAACAAGCTCAGACTCCAGATTGGTGACCTCGAAGAAAAGAAGTCAGAACTAGAGGAGACCATCGCAGAGGCTGAGAAGAGTAAAAAGGAGTTGGAAGAGGTCAAAGCTGCCTTAGAGGAAGGGAAGACTCTCATTGAGACTGAAAAGCTAGAGCTTGAAAGGTCTACCACCGAAGAAAAGGAGCGCCTGTTAAAAGAGTTCGAGGATTGGAAAGAGAATGCCAACCAGACTTTTGAATCCGAAAAAATGGCTCTTGCCGTTGAGTTCGACCGACTGCAGAAAGAGAAAGAAGACGCGACCGAGAGGGAGAAGGCGCAGATGGTCGAAGATCACCTCAAGGAAAAGGAAACCATGCGCAACGAATTCCAGCGGCAGAAACGAGAAATGGAGAACAGCTTCGAAAAAGTCCGGAAGGAGTTGGAATCCAAATTAAGTGGCGTACAAAGAGACTTCGAGGAAGCCTTAAAGAAAGAGCGCGAGAGCCGTGAGGTTTGGAACGCCGAACGTGAGAGCCTGACAAAAGGCTGGGAGGATGAACGTGAAACACTCCAGAAAAGTTGGGACGATCAGCGCGAACTTCTCCACAGTCAATTCAACAAGGAGAAAGAAGAACTCCGGAAGGAGTGGGATGCGCGCCAAACAGAGCTCGAGCAGAAGGCGCAAGATGATAGGGACGCAATGGCGGAGGAGAAGGAGAGGATGAAGAAAGAGTGGGATGATGACAAGGCGAGCCTCGAAAAAGTTGTTGGCGAGCTCAAGACAATTGCTGGCAATTGGGGACTCGAAAAAGAACGTATGCAGAAGATCATTGAAGGCCTCGGCGACCTTCCAGAGCTCAAGGGCAAGGGAGACGCACATTAGTAAGTTCATCTTTTGGTCTCACAACGTACATGGCATGCCGTTTCTGGCTTAATTCTGGCTTCATTTTTCTTTTCCTTTCTTTTCTTTTCTTTTTTCTTTTTTCTTTTTTGTTTAATCCTCGTGTATCGTCATTTCGTGTCTTTCTTCTCGCGGGCACACCGATGGCTAGTTGGAAAAAAAGAGAAGAAAAAATGGACGTAAAGAAACTTGCATCATCTTCGGCTTTAGCTGCCAATAGAATCCAACTTGGCTTTATATACACACGTCTCTGGCTATTGGTGTGTGAATTGGATTGCACTTTCGCTAACTTGTAATGCTACGCAGTTCCGACGCCTTTTCCCGTCTGCAAAAGCAAGTGTTCGACGTTGCGACAACGCACTACAAGAACCCTCCGACACCTCAATCGGATACGACAAAAGAGCTACCACCGGGTTTACCGTCTTTCTTGGACGATAGTCCTTCGGCTTATCACATCCGCACCTCGTATATCATGCATCAAATCTCTACCGTTCTCACCACTCGCATATTCACGCCTTTCCTTTTCAGTCTGAACGGTGAAGAAGCTTCAATGAATGATGTTCTTCGAGAAACGAGCGTTCAGCTGCGACAGAAAAGTCCGCTCAAGGAAGCCGTTTGGCGTCGTCAAACTCTGACGTCAATGTTTACTGGTAATGATGCCAAGCGGCGCATCAACGCAGTAGCCGGAAAGATTGTCGATGAAATTTGCAACGCCGTTAAAGACTTTGCAGAGTCCGGACACGAGGAGCAAGTCCGCATTGAGATAAGGAGGGTCGTCAAACTCGCGGCCGAAACGTGGCGCTTCGCGCGCTTGGAGCGGGAGGCTATATCTGCGCATATGCCACCACCAGGTGCTACATCCGAATTCGATAATCAAGCTGACTTTTGGCCGGCACAGTCATTTGATGCACCTGACTACTCTGTTAGCTCAATTGCCGGACTGGACGAAAAACCTGGCCCGAAATCAGAGGTACTACTGCGGCTTTTCCCTGTTATCAGCCGTGAACCGTGCTTGAAAGGTTCACGCGCAGCCAGCGAACAGCAGGGTAAGGAGGACGTGGGATATGTCTATAACTACGGCCTCGCACTGTATGAGGACTCACCGGCAGTTCTTTCAAGGCTGCGCGAAGTACAAATACCTCAATCATCCAGTCCTCCACCAAATCCGAGCGAAGAGGAGACAACAGCTTCGCCACCAGAAGAATCACCAGGTAATGCCGCAAGTACCCCAAAAGATGATAAAAATTCAAAGACTGAGCCGGAACCGAAGGACACCCCAACCGACAAAGAAGAGCAAGATTCCAAGACTAATGCAGTAATCGACTTCGAGTCGAGCAAAATAGAAGACACTGCCCCTGAAGATACCACAAATGAGAAAAATGAATCATCTGACAAGAAAGAGGACGTAAAGGAAGGGGCAGAGTTTAATTCACCAGAACCAGGTTCTAAAGAAGAAGAAAAGACAGGAGATACGTTATGCGCGGACCAGACAGAGGCCACAGAAGCAGCGACCCCAGAGCGTGAAAGTAAACTCGAAGAAGGGGGAACGCCAGATGCTTTCAATGCTACGACCGGTACAGATGAGCAATCATCAACAAGGGAACCAGGTCCTGATGTTGAAGATAAAACCAACGAACAAACCTCCCATGACGCTACGGAAGAAGACAAAGCTATCAATGAAGCCTCTGAGGGTTCGCCTGCTTATATTGCGCTACCTCGTAGGTACGACAGGTCACTTGAAGAGGAAGATGCAGAAGAAAAATCAGGGAAAGACGAGCATCTTAACGGCGATGATGATATCGGCAAGAGAGACTCAACGGAGGAAGTAACCATGGAGAACAAGGCCATCGACAGTCAACCCACTGAAGACGCACCCCTCGAGAAGCAGTTATCTAAAGACGAGACTCCTGAAGAAGATCCCGAAAAAACAGTCAGAGGCGAGACTGAAGGAGATAATGCCGAAGCAGATCCAGTGAATCAGGAATCGAGCGAAGAAAAGTTGATTGAAGCTGGCAAGGCCGAAGAAGACAAACCAGTAGAAGAGAAACCCAGGGAAGATATGTTGTCTGCATATGAGAACGCCACTGGGCAAACACTCCCCGCCGAGACCGGACCTGAGAAGCCTGCCGACGACGGTATGAAGGTTGTTGAAGAATCCGCGAATGAAGAAAAGAAGCCCATTGAGGAGCCTACTGAAGAGAAAGCTGGCTACATCTCGCTATCACGCAACTACAGTGCAGCACCAGCCCCAGTCTTGTCATCAGAGAGTGCAAGGAGCATTCACTCTATATCTCGGCCATCATCAAGACGGTCGAGTACAAATAAGACAGGGAGCGGAAAGGATGAGCTCACCGGTGACTCTACCACGGAAGCAGACACGACCGAGGCGACTGCTCTGAGCAGCAAAGCAGAAAGCATCAAAGAAATAGTTTTTGCTCATAGGTCGCGGTCCTCATCAAGAAAACCAGGCAGTAAGGCCAGAAGCATGAAAACAGGAAGTACAACAACCGAAGGCACCAAGGACGATGACTCTGCTTCAGAGAAAACTGCGCGCATAAGAAGCCTCTCGCGGACTTCTTCTAGGACCCGCAGTCGCTCCCGTGCGAGCAAACCCATTGAAGTGGGAGGTAAAGAACCCGGAGTTGAGCAAGTTCCACGATATCGCATGCGCGACACACCAGTCGGGCCCCGCTCTCCCAGCCTCCGCCGTACGTCCAGCTTAAAGACGCATTCGCGAACGACTAGTGAGCGTCCCAGTCAGTACACATATCGCAGAGGCTCGGCGCATGGCCTTGGCAGCAGTCCCGAGCGAGCAAGTGAGGAATTGTCCCGTGGCACTGCTCGGAATGTTATTAGACACGGCACAGGCAGTTCTGACGGGTCCGACCGGGGGAGTAGCAAGAGCTTTGGGTCTACAAGCAGCCGAGGAACGGTGTCGGACAACAGGAGCGCGGCCATCAAGGGCTTGTACCAGCAGCACCCGCACCATGCCATCTCGAGCTGAGGTTGTGTGTGTGTGGGGGAGGAGTGGATAGGTTGGGCGTTGGTTAATTTGGACTGTTTTTGGCGCAACGCACTATGATTGGGCTGTACTCGTATGTTTCTGTTTTTGGCCCTGGACTTAATGAAATTGTTTGCCGCAGTGCCGCTGGTGTGGGGACCCAGATTGAGCCACGTCTGGACGCGTCTCTCAGATGATTCCACAGCCACGTAAATGTACCATGGTCACGGTTCGCTGATGGTGCCTCGCGCGAGGGCCGGCACGCAACGGAAGTCGAGCTGGCTAGGGCATACTATCCTTGACCGCTCGGCAAAGACGGCAGATGGACGCGCGGATCCGGGGCCGACAGCGAGAGAGGCGTGAGAAGACCACGCAGGTTGCATGCGCAGGCAATGCGGGTTCGCCTGAGCCGGATGGCGTTGAGGGAAGCAGTTTTGAGTTGACGAACGAGTGGATTGGGGCGCGGTTCGGGGGGCGACAAGCTTTCGGGGGGGGCTGTGCTGGGGAGGTGGGCTGTTAGTGGTGGTGACTGTGTGGCTGTGGGCTGTGGCCGGGCGCATCGCCGTCGCCGTCGCCGTCATTAGGTTTCGCCCTTCGCTGATCGGGCGCGTGTCAGGTGGCTGCAACTAGTGCCGAACTCGATACAAATCCAGCGTCAGCCCTGTTCCCTTGCGCCCGCAATCGTCACTCTTCATCTCCGACTCCGCGCCCTCTCTTCCTCTCTCTCTTTCTCTCGCTCTCACTCGCCTCATCTCTTTATCTCTCCGCGCCGCCGCCACACCCACCCGCTTTCTCCACGCCATACCTACTCTCTAAACACTCCAACATCACCATGTCCAACCAAGGTTATTACCAGGGCGGTCCCCAGTACCCTCCCCAGAGGTACGTACCATTTACTTGGCGACATCCAAGCACGCGCGCGCGCGCCACCAGCACGAGCTAACCTCTGTCTCACAGCTATGGCCCACCCCAACCAGGCTATGGCCAACAGTATGGTGGCTACCCTCAGCAGCCGGTAAGCTTGCGCGCCTGCGTGTCGCCCAATCCCACAGACTAACACCCGTCACAGATGCAGTACCAGCAAGGGCCTCCACAGCAGGTTATCGTGAAGGAGAAGAAGGATCGTGGCTGCTTGGGCTCTTGTCTCGCCATTCTCTGCTGTTGTTTCGTGTGCGAGGAAGGTTGCGAGTGTTGCGCCGAATGCTGCGAGGTAAGTGACGATTGCGCAGGCTAGCTGAGGCTTCAGCAGCCAACTAACGGGATCCAGTGCGCCGAGGACTGCTGTTAAACAAGCAATCAACACGGAGTGATACCCTACGACACTACGAAAACGGCTGCGAATCGAAGCCAGCGTCCGCGTCGCCGAAGTTGATGTTTGCGACGACGACGACGACGACGACAGCAACAACAACGTCCTGACGTCAGCCCTCAGCCATGACGCGGGCCCGGGACACTGGAAGCTTGGTTAACGGGGAGGTGTGCGAGGACGAACGACACATTCTAGCTTTGTTTTCAGGCCGCCTGGAGGTCAGGGCTGGCTGGATTGGGGACGATCCCCTCTTTTACTTGAGCCTGCGTATGCGGCTGACACGACGGTTTTCCTGCTTTTTGTTTCTTTATGATAATTGACTACCCCCGGATCGAGTTCTTGTTTCATTCTATTTACTTTGAGGCGAAAAAATTGATTTTGCACACCCCCTTTCGTGGGAGAGACTGCCCGTAATATCATCGCTTGTGTGTGTATGCAGTGATGGCGTGGTGCAGTGCCCCGATTCGGTACCTACGCCTGCCCTGGTGCGACCCGGACGCGCGCCGTTACCCGAGCCCGCCCGCGCTGACGAAGCTCCATCCAGGATATGTGGCTCCTTAGCTACTGAGAGCAACACCACAATTCCTCAATTGCGTTTGCCCACCCACCTCTTTGCTCTGAAATGGCTGCCGCCGCAGAGCAGAGCGTCCTGAAGGGCGTCACCGGGCGCAACACCCGGGGACTGCTGCGCCTTATCATCCTCTGCACCATTGCAGCTGCCGCCGTCTCCAGTCGCCTGTTCAGTGTTATCCGCTTCGAGAGCATCATCCACGAATGTAAGCTTGCTATCTCGTCGCTGCACGAGCCTTGCGCTGATGTCCTCGCAGTCGATCCCTGGTTCAATTTCCGTGCGACCAAATACCTCGTGAACAATGGCTTCTACAGCTTCTGGGACTGGTTCGACGACAGTATGCCATCTCCAGAGACAGCTCTCATACTCTCAAGTAGCTGATGGAACCCCACTACAGGAACATGGCATCCTCTCGGCAGAGTCACGGGCGGCACCCTGTACCCGGGCTTGATGGTTACCAGCGGCGTCATCTACCACATCCTCCGGTTCTTGACCATTCCCGTCGACATTCGTAACATCTGCGTGTTGCTCGCACCCGCCTTCTCGGGCCTTACTGCTTTCGCCACCTATCTCCTTACTTCGGAGATGTCGGAATCGCCGTCCGCTGGGCTTCTGGCGGCCGCTTTCATGGGCATTACGCCCGGCTACATCTCGCGCTCCGTTGCGGGCAGTTACGACAACGAGGCCATTGCCATCTTTCTTCTCGTCTTCACCTTCTTCCTCTGGATCAAGTCTCTCAAGAACGGATCCGCCCTCTGGGGTGCGTTGACCGCGCTCTTCTACGGCTACATGGTGTCAGCGTGGGGTGGATATGTTTTCATCACGAACCTGCTTCCTCTGCATGCTTTCGTGTTGATCTGCATGGGCAGATACAGCCCTCGGCTTTACGTCAGCTATACCACCTGGTATGCGCTTGGGACGTTAGCTAGCATGCAGATTCCATTCGTCGGATTCTTGCCCATCAGGAGTAGCGAGCACATGTCCGCATTGGGTATTTTTTCGCTTCGTACCAGATTTTTTGATAGCATCGTGCTGACTTTACAAAGGTGTGTTTGGCCTGCTTCAACTCGTGGGTTTCACCGAGTGGGTCAGGACGCAACTTCCGAGCAAGCAATTCCAGACGCTCCTTCGCAGTCTGGTCTTGTTGGTGTTTGTCGTCGCCTTCGGAGGTTTGGTGCTCTTGACTGTTACTGGTGTCATCGCTCCCTGGACGGGCCGTTTCTACTCTCTCTGGGACACGGGCTACGCCAAGATTCACATTCCCATCATTGCCTCCGTCTCGGAGCACCAGCCGACTGCGTGGCCCGCTTTCTTCTTTGACTTGAACATGCTCATCTGGCTGTTCCCTGCTGGTGTTTATATGTGCTTCCGCAAGTTGACGGACGAGCAGGTCTTTATAGTCATCTACGCCGTACTAGCTAGCTACTTTGCTGGTGTCATGGTTCGGCTGATGTTGACTTTGACCCCTATTGTCTGCGTTGCGGCTGCCATGGCGCTTTCGCAGATTCTGGATACCTACCTTGTTGTAGACACTCCTGCGGCATCCGTCAATGCCAAGGCTAAGGAGAGCGGTAACGCAGCTGAGGAAGTGGCTTCCACCATGTTGCCGGCTTCCCTGCGCTCCACTCGTTCGCCTCTGGTTGGTATTTACTCATACGGCTCGAAGCTGACGGTCGTTGCTTCCACCACGATCTATCTGTTATTGTTTGTCTTACATTGCACGTGGGTCACGTCCAACGCCTACTCTTCTCCTTCCGTCGTTTTGGCCAGCAGGCTTCCGGATGGGTCCCAGCACATTATCGACGACTACCGCGAGGCTTACTACTGGCTCCGTCAGAACACTCCTGACAATGCCAAGATTATGTCGTGGTGGGATTACGGTTACCAGATCGGCGGTATGGCTGATAGGCCTACTCTTGTTGACAACAACACCTGGAACAACACCCACATCGCCACTGTTGGCAAGGCCATGAGCTCGCGGGAAGAAGTCAGCTATCCTATCATGCGTCAGCACGAGGTCGACTATGTGCTTGTCGTGTTTGGAGGTCTTCTTGGCTACTCTGGTGATGACATTAACAAGTTCCTATGGATGGTCAGGATCGCTGAGGGCATTTGGCCCGATGAGGTTAAGGAACGCGATTACTTTACCCCGAGAGGCGAGTACCGTGTTGATGATCAAGCGACTCCGGCAATGAAGAACAGTCTGATGTAAGCCACCTGAAACGCCCTAGATCCAAATAGCGCTGACATTTCTGCAGGTACAAGATGTCTTACTACAACTACCACACACTTTTCCCCGCTGGGCAAGCTGCGGACCGCGTCCGTGGCGTCCGTCTGCCGGCTGAGGGCCCTCAGCTTAGCACGATCGAGGAAGCGTTTACCAGTGAGAACTGGATCATCAGAATTTACAAGGTCAAGGATCTGGACAACTTGGGCAGGGACCATGCCAGCGCCATGGCTTTTGAGAAGGGTAACAAAAAGAAGAAATCTACGAAGCGGAGGGGAGCGAGGACTTTGCGTGTCGAATGATTGGACCTACAGGGCGGTTGCTGTACTTTCACTAAGAACAATCAAGTAGCTAAGAGCCAAGTGTACAATAAAGAGCTGGTCACAGGGTCTGTGTTAAAAAAGCACATGACTGGAGTTGCATTTTAGGGTACGGTTTCTTTTCACATGACAATATCCCCTCGCACCTTCCTGCCTGCCGACCTCAACACCTGCCTCCGAAACGCACCACGCCTCACACCTGTCAACCTAGGGTACCTGTGCTTCGCAGCAGTGACGTTCGAGGCGTCCTTGCGTTTCGCTGCCATGGCATGGATTGGGTTGAACATGCCTACGTCTAGGTACCGGCCTGCGGATGACGAAGACTCTGTCACGTATCTTCCTTCAGCTCACTGGTCGACGTATTACTATGAATACCCAGAGCAACTGACGTAGGTATCTTTTGCTCAGTCATCGGAGCAAATGACTGACTTTCACGCACAGCTCATATCCACCTATACCACATCCACCGATTCCACTTCCACTTCCAACAGTTCCAATTCCAGTGCTTCTACCCGAAGCTCCAATGTCGCCTAGCTCTGAGCTGTCAGTCGCTAAGTCCAACAAGCAAACATTTTCTATGTTAAACGCTTTTTTCGAGGCGTTTGTCCCCACTAAGCACATCGCCAGTAGGCCACCGTTAGGCCATGTATCTTTGTCCCGACGTTATTTCGACTACAACAGCGAAGCGCCCGCTCCATATGGCTTCGGCCATCCGTACCCTCGTTCACATGAGAGGCACATTTGGCCATGCATGTACCCTTACTCACCTAAACCAGGTCCCTCGGGCGATATTATCGAATCGCACGAAGTCACAGTCAGGCATTCAAGGGAGTCTCCAGGCAAGGACGCCGAGTACTACGCTGATCCTTACAACCTAACGGTCAACCACTACCATCATGATTTGAGACAAGGCGATGGCATACACTCAGAGGAATACCACATATGCTCGGTTTGTCGACGGCCCCGATCCACTCGTTACCATCGCGAACATCCTTTGGTTCCCGGGCAACAAATAATTCCGGAAGTATGCCGCAGATGTCGGGCAGCGAAAAGCTCCAGTGAGGACGATAAAGTCATAGTAAACGCTCCAGGCAAAAGGGCGGTCAAAGAATCAGAACGCATACGCATCATCAGACTATCAAGCGACCATGATGTAAGAAGTTCTTCTCATTGTAGAAAAACAAGTACCAACACAAGGTCGACAAGCTACTATGAAGATTCTTCTCCCCAGAAGCATCATACAAGATCCAGAAGCCGGACAAGGATCCTCATTCGAGAGACCGAAGGTCGCCGCCGTCGAAGCCTCTCAACTTCACCCCCTCCAGAAGAAAGCGGCAATCCTAGTGAGCTAGTCATCATTAGGCGTATTAGAGTGGCAAGGGCGGATTCGCCAAACTCAGCATGTTCGGTATCAATAGAACGAAGTGCATTGCCTCCCATGGAAGAAAGTCCTAGGCCCTCTTCTTCTCCATGTGGTCGGGTTATAAGCGATGCTGAAAGGAAGCTTGCTGCTCATCCTTCAGCATTCCGCCACGGCTATCTTGTCCCTATACTATCAAACAAAGGGTCTGCTCCTTCTTCTCCATCTTCCCGCTCACAAAAGCTCGCCATTGAGTCACCGACTCCGTCTTCGTCACAAAAAACACCGCGTAGAGACGCACCGATATCGTCTGTTCGCTATGCTCCGCCACCAGATACGATCGCTTCTCTATACTCGAGAGGACATTCTGTCCGGCCTGACCACGGTTTTCATGAGACCCTGTCGAACAGAAGCCAAAGCATGAACAAATTTGCCAGACGGTCAGAAGTGGAAACACCGTATTCCCCACCTACCAGACGTCAAGATAGACAGAGCTTTGAAAGTACGAAAGTGGAGGTCGGCGGTCACCATGTTAAATTCGCTCCAGTGCCTGAGACTTCTGACGGAAAGAAATCTTCACCACGTCCAAGCCCCGAAACAAAGCAACCTAGAGTCCGCCAGCACTACAGAGCTGGATTGGATGGACAGATGAGCAGCGAAGATTTGCCGTTGACGTCGGAACATTTGAATGCCCACGACCACTGGCGAGAGGCTTACATCGACAATGAGCCAGAGGACGAGAAGCCGCCGAGTACCGCCAGCCACGTCGTTCGCAAACCGTCCTTTGATCATCCTCCAAAGGCTTCTCCAAGTGTGTGTTATGTACCTCGGCCGGACCATGTAACTTACCATCGCGCGCCAACTCCTCCGAAGGCACCTAGCCCCCCACCAACAAACGCGACATTGTACGACTATTCGGGCAAGCGTTCAGTCCCCGCGGCAAGCAGGCAAACATCAAACCCGATCACGGAGCCAGCCAAAAGCCAGTGGTCGAGTAAATCAACGGCCAGCGGCACTAGCAGTGGGTCGTATAGGATAGTGGACATGGGGGACGTAGATGAGGTAGACGAGCGTGGATTTTCATTACGAATTAGAAAGATTGAGGAGGCACGCTACTCAGGGAGAGGGAAGGCCAGGTAGTAGGATGAGTGGTCGTAGATACTTGTGGCCCTCCTACAACGAAGCGCCACTGGCGCGATTGATTTAAACCATGACCGTTTTTGTCGCGCGGTGTTACATGAGGATGCTTCCAGATTTACAGTAAATGCCAGACGTAAACCGGGCAGAAAGCTACAGTTATAGCTGTGTGCCAGACACAAACCGCTCGAGATTTACTCGACAGCGTTTCATTCATCGGCATGTTCGGCTGCAGTTTGAAATCTTTGATAGTCAGAGGTGCTGTCAAGCTCAAATGGATAGCAGGACGGCCGAACAATAGCCGGTCGTCTGTGCGCGCTCTACAATCTGCAAGCTCAAGATTTCGCGTCGTGGTAGATGCACGTCAATCCAACCCCAACCCCAACTCCCGTCACCGCTCGCGCCGACAGCTCCATCGCCTGCTTGTTGCCGTCGCGCCTGCAGGCAATGAGATCTTCATCATAATCCAACAACTCGACAACGGCCGTCGGAAGCTTTAACCCCACCTCGCCACGCCGGCTCGTCACCATCACTCACATCCAACATGGCGGACAAGAAGGAGAACAACTTGGCGCAGTTCAAATATGCGGCCATGTCTAACCTCGTCCTCCAGGCCGATAGACGTTTCGTGTCGCGCCGTGGAGATGACGCGACAGGCGATCCTGAATCGCTGGCTGGCCGTTTGAACATTCGCGACATGGGCTCGAGGACTGCGCGCGAGACTGCGCCAGTACAGAAGAAGAAGCCGAAGGGACCTGCGGATCTCGAGCGTGGCAGTATTCACGAGGGAGAGGACGTATTAGAGCGGGAGCAGAAGAAGAGGAAGCGTGGCGAGCCTACCCAGCTGCGTGGAACGGGCATCCTGTCGCAAGCGGACCTACTTGTGGAAGACCTAAGGTATCGGCCGAGGACTCCCGCGACGCGCGCTACCTATGAACTCATCACGACGATAGTCGGCCGACACCTTGGCGACGTCCCCAACCACGTAACACGAAGCGCAGCAGATGCAGTATTGGAATACCTGAAGGATGAGAATCTTAAGGATTTTGATAGGAAGAAGGAGGTGGATGACATTCTCGGTGTGACGATGGGCGCGAAGGAATTCAATGAGCTCGTCAATCTGGGCAAAAAAATTACCGACTACGACACCCAAGACGATGAGGAAATGGAGGACGCAGCGGAAGGTGCTGCAGGCGCCGAGCTAGACGAGCGGCAGGGTGTTGCCGTCGTGTTCGATGAGGATGATGAAGATGAGGATGCGGCTCAGACTTTTGAGGTCCGAGACGAGGATGATACTTCAGATGAAGAAGGCGACGACTTTGCTGAGCGGGAGGGTGCCGAGGAGGCTACGGCTGCTGGCGGCGGGGCCCTACCTGAGCAAGACGGCGACAAGCTGGATGAGGATGGGGAAATGATTATTGATTCTGGACTGGACGGCTCTGCGGCGGCAGCGAAGAAAGGTGAAGAGAAGACTATTCCAGCACACGAGATTGATGCCTTCTGGTTGCAGCGTCAAATTGGACGCATCTATGAGGACGCCCACATCCAACAGGAAAAAACTCAGGAAGCCCTGCGGATTCTTTCTGGCGAGTCTGAAGACGAAGAGGAGAAGCCATTGCGCGAGATTGAGAACGATCTTATGGAGCTCTTTGACTATGAGCACCACGAACTAGTAGCCAAGCTGGTTCTCAATCGAGACAAGGTGGTCTGGGTCACAAGATGGCGGAGAGTTGAAGACGACGCGACTGCCAGGACAGCTGTCGAAAGGGAAATGATCGCTTCTGGTCATCGAAGCATCTTGAATGAGCTCAGGACGAGAGAAGAGGCTCCCGCCGAGGCTCCCGCAGCGAAAAAGATGAAGGTGGATCTTATGGATATCGATGTGCCTTCCGCAAAGGACACCGGTGCGACTGATGGTGCAAAGGAGGGTGGCTTAGTTGGAGGCCTACAACCAAAACGCCTCATTAACTTGGAAAATCTCGTCTTCGATCAGGGCAACCATCTTATGACCAACCCTAACGTCAAGCTTCCCCAGGGTTCCACGAAACGGACTTTCAAGGGATATGAGGAAATTCATGTTCCAGCACCTAAGCCAAAGAGAGACCCCAACGATCCTCCGGATATGCCTGTTACCGAAATGCCCGAATGGGCTAGGGTAGGGTTCGGCACGTCTAAGAACCTTAACCGCATTCAAACTCGCTGTTTCCCCACAGCCTTCAACGATGATGGTAACATGCTCATCTGCGCACCCACTGGTTCCGGCAAGACAAACGTTGCGATGTTGACGATGCTTCGGGAGATTGGCAAGCACAGGAACCCAGAGACTGGCGAAATCAACTTGGACGAGTTTAAGATAATTTATATCGCTCCGCTCAAGGCCCTGGTGCAGGAACAAGTCGGAAACTTTGGCAAGAGACTTGAGCCATATGGCATCCGGGTTTCCGAACTTACTGGAGACCGCCAGCTCACCAAACAGCAGATTGCCGATACCCAGGTCATCGTGACTACCCCTGAAAAGTGGGACGTCATCACGCGCAAGGCTACGGATACCAGCTACACCAACCTTGTTCGCCTGATCTGCATTGACGAAATCCATCTGCTCCACGACGACCGAGGCCCCGTCCTAGAGAGCATCGTGAGTAGGACAATTCGCCGTATGGAGCAAACGGGTGACCCAGTCCGCATCATCGGCCTCAGCGCTACGCTTCCAAATTACCGCGATGTTGCTAGCTTTTTGCGCGTCGACCCGATCACGGGACTGTTCCATTTCGATGGGACGTTCAGGCCTTGTCCGCTCAAGCAGGAGTTCATCGGAGTCACCGACAAGAAAGCCATTAAACAGCTGAAGGCCATGAATGATGTTTGCTATACCAAGGTCTTGGAGCAGGTTGGTCAGCACGACAACCAAATGCTGATTTTCGTTCATTCACGGAAAGAAACGGCGAAGACTGCCAAGTACATCCGTGACAAGGCGCTAGAGCTCGAGACTATTGGCCAAATCTTGCGGAGTGACGCCGCCAGCCGAGAGATTCTTCGCAGCGAAGCTGACGGTGTTACAAACGCCGAACTCAAGGATGTAATGCCCTACGGTTTCGGCATCCACCACGCCGGTATGAGCCGTGCAGACCGTACTTCCGTCGAGGACCTCTTCGCCGATGGCTCTCTTCGAGTCCTAGTCTGTACTGCCACGTTGGCCTGGGGTGTTAACCTTCCCGCTCACACTGTCATCATCAAAGGTACTCAGATTTACTCTCCCGAAAAGGGTAGCTGGGTCGAGCTTAGCCCTCAAGACGTTCTCCAAATGCTTGGCCGCGCAGGTCGTCCCCAGTACGACACATATGGCGAGGGTATCATCATTACCACTCAATCAGAGATGCAGTATTACCTCTCTCTCATGAACCAGCAACTCCCCATTGAATCGCAGTTTATGAGCAGGCTCGCAGACAACCTGAATGCTGAAATCGTTCTTGGAAATGTCCGCAGTCGCGATGAGGGTGTGGAATGGCTTGGCTACACGTATCTGTACGTCCGTATGTTGCGTTCTCCTGGCCTCTACAGCGTCGGGGCCGAGTATGAAGAGGACGAGGCTTTGGAACAGAAGCGCGTCGACCTCATTCACTCAGCCGCCACAGTCTTGGAGAGATCGAACCTCGTCAAGTACGACAAGAAGATCGGCAAGCTGCAGGCTACTGAGCTCGGTCGTGTTGCCTCGCACTACTACATTACCCACAACTCTATGCTCACGTACAACACACATATCCAGCCATCCATTTCCACCATCGAACTTTTCCGCGTCTTCGCTCTCAGCGATGAGTTCAAGTACATCCCTGTCCGCCAGGATGAAAAGCTCGAGCTTGCGAAATTGCTCGGTCGTGTCCCTATCCCTGTCAAGGAAAGCATCGAAGAGCCCCATGCGAAGATTAATGTTCTCTTGCAGGCATACATTTCTCGTCTCAAGCTTGAGGGTTTGGCTCTTATGGCTGATCTTGTGTATGTCACTCAGTCTGCTGGTCGTATCCTCAGGGCGATCTTTGAGATTGCTTTGAAAAAGGGCTGGGCTTCGGTTGCCAAGACAGCACTGGACTTGTGTAAGATGGCTGAGAAACGCATGTGGCCTACCATGACACCTTTACGCCAGTTTCCTACCTGTCCTCGTGACATTGTGCAGAAAGCAGAGCGCATCGATGTCCCTTGGTCCAGTTACTTTGACCTTGATCCTCCCCACATGGGCGAACTCATGGGTTTGCCTCGTGCAGGAAGGACTGTCTGTTCGTTGGTTGAGAAGTTTCCTCGCCTGGAGATCCAGCCTAATTTCCAGCCAATGACTCGTTCTATGCTTCGCTTTGAACTCACGATCACACCCAACTTCGTGTGGGATGAGATGCTACATGGGAACGCGGAGAGTTTCTGGATCATGGTCGAAGACTGCGACGGAGAGGAAATTCTCTTCCACGACCAGTTTTTGCTCCGCCGTGAGTATGCTCAGTCCGAGCCGGCCGACCACTTGGTCGAATTCACCGTTCCCATTACCGAGCCAATGCCACCCCACTACTTCATCACAGTGGTGTCGGATAGGTGGATGCACTCTGAGACTAAGACAGCCGTCTCTCTCCAAACACTTATCCTTCCCGAAAAATTCCCGCCTCACACCCAACTCCTCGACTTGCAGCCGTTGCCTGTCGCTGCGCTTAAGAGGCAAGACTATGTCGACCTGTATCCGAATTGGACGCGGTTCAACAAGGTCCAGACACAGACGTTCAATGCGCTCTATCAGACTGATGACAACGTCTTCGTTGGCGCATCCACTGGTATGGGCAAAACTATTTGCGCCGAGTTTGCCCTCCTGCGTCATTGGGCGAAGGGTGAGAGCGGACGGGCTGTCTATGTTGCACCCTTCCAAGAGCTTGTGAACATTAAGCTCAAGGAGTGGCAGCAGCGTTTAGCCAAGACCGCTGGCGGCAAGGAAATCGTCAAGCTTACTGGTGATACAACTTCGGATCTCAGGCTGCTCGAGGCTGGTGATCTTATCCTTGCTACCCCTACCCAGTGGGATGTCATCTCACGGCAATGGCAGCGTCGCAAGAATGTGCAAAGCGTCAAACTCTTCATCGCCGACGACTTACATATGCTTGGAGGTGTAAGCGGACACATATACGAGACCATTGTGTCTCGCATGCACGCCATGACCCTTCAACTTGAGTCTGAAATGCGCATCGTCGGCCTCAGCGTCTCACTTTCTAATGCTCGCGATATCGGGGAGTGGATTGGGGCCACCAAGCACACCATCTTCAACTTCAGCCCTCATGTCCGCGCTGTGCCGCTCGAACTGCACATCCAGTCGTTTACAATTCCCCACTTCCCCTCCCTCATGCTTGCTATGGCGAAGCCGGCCTATCAAGCCGTTTTACAGATGTCGCCGGACAAGCCAGCTATAATTTTCGTCCCAAGCAGAAAGCAGGTCAGAGCAACCGCTTTGGACTTGCTTGCCGCCTGTGTGGCGGACGATGATGAGGACCGCTTCCTGCACGCATCGATTGAAGACATGCAGCCTGTGCTGGAGAGGATCAACGAACCAGCTCTTGCAGAATCTCTCTCCCACGGTATTGGATATTTCCACGAGGCCTTGGGTGCATTTGACAAGAGGGCTGTTGAGCACTTCTTCCGCGTAGGCGCCATTCAGGTGCTCCTGGTCTCTCGTGACTGCTGCTGGGAAATTAACGCAAATGCCCATCTTGTCATTGTTATGAACACACAGTTCTTTGAGGGTAGGGAGCACAGATACATCGACTATCCCATTAGCGAGGTTCTGCAGATGTTCGGTAAGTCAGGAAGAGCTGGCCAAGACAAGAGCAGCAAGGGTCTTCTCATGCTGCCTGCCGTCAAGCGTGACTACTACAAGAAGTTCCTCAATGAGGCCCTTCCGATCGAGAGTCACCTTCATCACTACCTTCAGGACGCTTTCGTCTCGGAGATCAGCACGCGCATGATCTCCTCCACACAGGATGCCGTTGATTGGTCCACATACACCTACTTCTACCGCCGTTTGTTGGCAAACCCAAGCTACTACGGTCTAACAGATACTTCGCACGAGGGTTTGAGCGCTCATCTGTCTGAACTAGTGGAGACAGCCTTGAAGGAACTTGTGGATGCCAAGATTATCGAGCTGGACGAAGAGGATGATAGCATCACCCCTCTCAACCCTGCCATGATCGCGGCCTACTACAACATCTCCCACCTTACCATTCAGACCTTCCTGCTTTCCCTGAATAGCCGTACGAAGCTCAAGGCTATCCTGGAAATCATCACCTCGGCCGCCGAATTCGAAGATATCCAAATCCGCCGTCATGAGGACCACGTTCTTCGGCGCATTTACGACCGCCTGCCTGTCAAGATGGCGGAGTCCAACTTCGAATCGCCGCATTTCAAAGCGTTCATCCTTCTGCAGGCACACTTCTCGCGCATGCAGCTCCCCGTCGATCTCGTCAAGGACCAGGAGCTGATCCTCAAGAAGGCCCTCAACCTCTTGAGCGCCTGTGTCGATGTCCTATCTTCGGAAGGTCATCTCAACGCGACGAACGCCATGGAGATATCTCAGATGGTCGTGCAGGCCATGTGGGACCGCGACTCGCCGCTCAAGCAGATCCCGCACTTCGACGACAAGCTCGTCTCCGAAGCCAACGCCATCGGCGTCAACGAGGTTCCCGAGTTCATCGACGCCATGGACCCGGACGCGCCAAACAACAAGGAGCTCGTCAAGCGGCTCGGCTTCGGCGGCGCGCAGATGCAGGACGCGGCCAAGTTCGTCAACGAATACTACCCCGACCTGTCCATCGACTTCGAGGTTGAGGACCCCGACGAGATTGCTTCGGGCAGCCCGGCGTACCTCAACGTCACTGTTACGCGGGAGATTGACGAGGACGAGACGCCCAACACGGACGTGCATGCGCCCTTCTTCCCGGCGGACAAGACGGAGAACTGGTGGCTGGTGGTTGGCGAGGAAAGCACCAGGAACCTGCTCGCCATCAAGAGGGTTACGGTTGGCAGGGAGCTCAAGACGAAGCTCGAGTATGTGGTGCCGACGCCTGGTGAGCATGAGTTGACGCTCTTCCTCATAAGCGACTCCTACTTGGGTGTGGATCAGGCGCCGACTTTCACTGTCACGGCGGCTGAGGGTATGGAGGAAGATGAAGAAGAAGAGGAAGATGAAGAAGAGTAAATGGATAGGGGAAGAAGGCTTGGGATAAGTCGGGTTGAACTTCACGTAATCTGAATGCTCCAGAAGGCACCTCGGGGCGTTGTAGGCACATTGGAAGGGTTGATGTAGTATCTTTGAATTGACTTTAAGCAAGAAAGAGATGACTGTCCTCAAGGTATCGAACATTGCATGAGATGATGTGACTAATTGCAGTAACGAAAATGAACCATAGCACTTGCTTCTGTGATGGAAATATTTTCTTGAACAAGGCAGAACAATAATGCTCAGCCGACCGCCTCAAGTCTCAAGCCTCGTAGAGATGGGATGCCTAGTGACAAGCAACAGTCTTCGTGGCAGAAGAGCCACCAAACAACAGATAGCCAAAGAACGCACCAACGGCAACAGCCAGCATGACCCAGCCGTTGTATGTCATGAAAAGCAGCCTGTGGCATGCGTCAGGACTCAGAGTCCTCCTTCGGGGAGAGGAGGACCGAAGCGGGGAATGACTCACATGATAAAGAACGAGTAGAAGACTTGGACGGCATACAGTGCGGCCTTGACCGTCTTGGCTCTCTTCTCGTCGCGGGCCGTCCAGTTCCCCCTCCCTGATGATAGCAATGAGCTCGATTCGTGCTCATCGGAGCCTGATGCACGGGCGCACACACCGACGGGGTAAGCCTCGCCCAGACGGCAGAGAGGTTGGAGAAGGGGAGAAGAAGGACAACGGTGAGGGGGGGGCGGGCGGTAAAAGAAAGAAGGGGAGAGGGGAGGGGACAAGACTTACTGGGGATGCCGGGCGAGCCGGCCGTTTTGGCCGACTGCTGCGCGGCGACAGAGGCCTCGTAGCGGCGCGTCAGCTCGCGCACCAGCTCGTAGCCGGCAGCGAGGGCGGCGACGGCCAGCAGCGAGACGACCAGGCCAAAGGCGCTGCCGATGTGCCATTGGCGGAAGACAATGCATAGGTCTGTCGTGTCCCAGGTGAAGAGCATCTGAGGTGGTGCGTCAGCCGGTGGTGATGAAGGTGGGAAGGACGAGACGCACGTTCATGTTACACTTGTGGGCGCCGCCGCCCATGTCCATGTCGCCGTGGCCCATGTGGCCGTGGTCCATGTGCGAGTGATCCATGTTGTTGTTATTTGTTATTTGATAGAGGTGTTGATGTTGTGGTTCGGAGGACGGAACGGGAGCTGGAGCTGGAGCTGGAGCTATGGATGCGGATCAGGGTCTGTGCGAGTCAGGCAGCGTCATCGTATCTGAGCGAGCTTTCTCTCCCGCGCTGCCCCGCCGCCGTTTCCCATCTATACCTATATATATCATGCAGTCCATACGCCCCATCGCAACGGCCGGCGCGCGCCGTGCATTGCCCAATGCTCACTCTCGCGCTGCTTCCCTCGTCCCGCGCATCACCGGCACCCTTCCGCGCCGCGTCGCCTTCTCGAGCGCGACGCGCCTGCGAGCTCTCGCAAGCCCCGTCGATATCCCCAAATGGTGAGTCCTCCGTTCCATAACGCAGGCGCAGACTGACATTGACCTCGACAGGCTCAAAGAGAACTCGCACCTCCTGAAACCCCCCGTCAACAACTACTGCGTCTGGAATGAATCCATGACCGTTATGATTGTCGGCGGCCCCAACGAGCGCACCGACTACCACATCAACGAGACCCCCGAGTGGTTCTACCAGTATAAAGGCCGCATGCTGCTGAAGGTCGTTGACAAGGATCACAACCCGCCCTTCCGCGACATCTACATCAACGAGGGCGAAATGTTCTTGCTGCCACCGAATACGCCACACAACCCAGTGCGCTTCGCCGACACGGTAGGTATCGTCCTGGAGCAGCACCGTCCCAAAGAGAGCGTGGACCGCTTGAGGTGGTATTGCCAGAACTGTAAGGAGCAGGTGCACGAAAAGAGCTTCCACTGTACAAACTTAGGAACGCAGATAAAGGAAGCAGTGAATGCTTTCAAGGAGGATACGGAGGCCAGAAAATGCAAGAATTGCGGCACGCTCTGTGATGTAGCGCCCAAAAAGGCTTAAAAACTGGTGCGAGACGCCTGGGGAATGGTGTAGATAGGCAGATACCCGATTGAGTGAACATTGTCTTGTTTAGATTCCAGACGATTTGAATAGAAGCGCCCGCGTCTATAGCCCTTTCCACGCCACCTTTGCAACGTGGTCGGTCTTCTTCCTGCTAGATTTTATAAGTCCCAGGTACTTCATTTCAGCAAGCGAGCGCTGGAACAACGCCCTAAAATGAATGTCAGTGCAAGTGTTGCCTTAGGGGAAGCCAAAGAACGTACATAGCCATTTCCTCGTCCTCATCATCTTCGTTGATGATGGCATTGAAAGCTAGCCACAGATCATTGACGTTGATCAAGCTGCCGGATTCTAGGTATAGCTGATACAAGATTGCAACCGGGGGTTGGGATGAAGCAAGAGAGCCCTACCGTACTAATTAGCATGTCTCCCATTATGTTGGTGAATTTGCTTACCCCGGCAGCGCCGTTGCCCTTCGACGTAGCACAACAACTGCAATTCAAATAGTCGTGTGGTGCCGATAGAGCGCGTTCCACGGCAAACCTCGGTCTTGGAGTGAAGACATCTACGTGTGGACTCTTCAGGTCATACAAGACGATTTCATGCAAAAAGTAGTCTTTGGGCTGAATCAGCGTCTTCTTGAAATACTCGTCCAGCGTGCTGTGCAGTTGTTCCACAATTTTCGAGTAAGCGGTGTCTTTTTTGGAGAGCTTCGACTTTTGCTTGCTAAGCTCAACCTTCTGCGCTACTATCGTCGTCCGAAGTGTTTCGTTGTGGACATCGTGTTTGCTGCGAAGAGGTTGTTCCGGATGCTCAGCGGTGGAGAGGAGCTCGTCAAGGTCTCGCTGAAGTGCCTGAACCTTAGTGCATAGGGCACTGTCGTTTAAGCAGGACAGTATCTTTGACAGCACGTCCGAGGGTGACTTCTTCACTGACAAGAGAAGTTCGCGGACAAGCGGTGAGCCCTGAAGCTCTCCCGAGACTGCGCGTACATAGAGCGAGGAAAAGGAGACGATGGAACTCTTTGGTACGCATCCTTTCAGAATTCCGATAAGCTCAACCGCATCGATCAAGTCGCGGATCTTCGATTGAAATTCCCTGGTCTCCTTAACAGTATATTGAAACAAAACCTCGTCAGATTCGAGCAAATCACGAACGGTCATGGTCTCTCCTTTATCTACCAGGTCTTCTGCTAGACGCCGGAAGGAGTCGAGGTTTCGCAGTGCTTCCAGATCATCACTGGACATTTGCTCGTAACTGAGGTCTTTTCGGAGAAAGATGCTGAGTGAGTTTGCGTAGAAGTGGCACATGTATGCGTACTTGAAGGCATCCACGAAGGCTTCAACGCTCTGAATGTGGTCTTTTTGCCTGTCAAGGAGTCTGCTGCTCAAGCCCGCACCCATCCAAAGAGACTGTTCACCGCTGACTACGGTGTGAAAGACCTGCTCTAGGACTTGGTCTGCTTGCACAACGTCAAATTTTTCGCCTTGGAGACACCTGATGGCGGCACCAGGGAGCTTTTCTTCGAAGCCCTCGGTGGACGTGGCAATTCCAAATAGCAACAAAAAAGGTATCCGGTCCAACCATGACCTACGCTTTGTAAATGGATATTCTTCGAGGTCTGATTGGGAATACCTACTGGAACAGCTGGATAGCCTCGGCCAGCAAGGATCCCTCGAAAGCCTCGCTGTCCTGGATCGCCACTACCACGTGCGTAGGCTCCTGCTCTTTGCACCATTCGTGCAGCAATTGAAGATCGTAATTCAGCAACTTGGGCCCCTTTCGTCTGGTGGAGACCAGCTCATCGCCGTCTAAATCTTCTGCTGATGTGCCTTTCCTGATCAGAGTCTTCAATAGGGTTTTTAGATTCGGGCAGTCGCCCGAGGTCAGCGTGACAAAAACGCTGTTTGCCTCTTGGGTCGTTCTTTTGGCCAGACTGTCGAAGAATTGAGCATGCGAAGCGATGCTTGGTCCGACGACCACCAGCCCGGTCGGGATTTTGGACCCTTGGTCTTTTGAGGCAGGGGTTCCAGACACGAAGTCGATGATGCCATCCAACGTCGTTCGATTGACGTCCGTGAGAACTTCCTATCAAGCGAATCAGACAAACAGGCTTGGTGGGATGGACATGACAGCTCACATCAATGCGTTGTTGTTGTTGTACTGCCCACAGCTCCCGACACGTCTGATTCCGAAGCTGCCAGGATGGGTTTTCACTCAGCGCGGTGACCCGCCTCCTCTTTGCCGGCCGTTCCTCGTGCGGCTTGAACACATAGCACTTCTCATGTTCCATCCTAGGTCTCGAGGTTGTTGTATTTTTGTTGCGGTTTCTTTAGAGCGTCTGGTTTGAGCAACTGCCAGGCAAGCCAAGTAGTAAACACGCGCACGTGCCACCGCCGTTCACAAAAAGCAGAATAGGTACAGTACAACCAAAAATATAAACATGGCCTTGGTATTTTTCAAGGCATCATCGCAAAAAGTCTATGGGTATCTATCTATCTGTACAATTGTGGCTTGGTTTATCCGCCCAGCCCTGGCCTTCGACTCCCCTAGTCGTGATCCTCTTCGGTGATGCCGGGGCAACCTTCCATCTGGGCATCGGGATATTGGAACTTGCAGTAGAAGCAATAGTTGTGCACGTCGCGCAGGTACTGCACTAGCTTCGCCACTCGTTCGCTAGGTTCGAGCGCATTAAACTCGTCCAGTTCAGGGTCCTCTTCCTCAAGCTCCTCCTCCACGATCTTGATCTTCTCTTCCTTCCCTAAAGCCCGCTTGTCATCTTCGTCTTCGCTAGAGTCTTCATAAGTCGGTAGCCTGGAGAGGCCTTGCTCCATGTCGTAACGCATTCTGCTTTCGCGCTCCTTCTCCCTCCGGTGGCGGATGAGGCCCCGGTAGAGCACGTTGATACTCGACAGAGGTTTGGTATTCATTGGATCGGTTGCAGGCAAGGCGTCCTTGGAGTCGCCGCGATCTTGGTGTTCGGGGCCAGCATCTAAGCGCTCTGCAATCTTTTGTGCGCCAATCATTTGGCCCTCCAACCGCTTTGCTTCGCGTTCCTCCCTCATCCTCTCCCTAAAGTCGCCCGTGTCCTCCTTGATTCTCTTTGCCTCGCTCTCGGCTGCTTCGGCTATCTTGCGCTTCTTTTCCGTATCAACGCCAATGCCGCCCTTGTCGTGTTTCATGGTGGCGCGGATAGGTTCTGTACGTCCTTCGCCGCTTTTACCAAGCGTACCGCCCTCTTTGAAGCCGAATTTTGCCATCATCTTAAAGCCTTTGCTGGCAGTGGTATCGAGGGGTTTCTCCATAGCGGCTTCTCTCGCGGCGGCAGCCTCGGCTTCGCGTTCCTTTTTCGACTTGACGCGGCTTCTATCCTCAGCCTTGGTTACAGTCAGCCAAGCGTGCCAGGACGTGGGTGATGCTGACACGCACCTCGCGCTTCTCGCGCGCCCGCTTCATCAAGGCCGTTTCCCGCACCGGCTTCTTCGGCTCCTCGATGACCATGGACATGTAGTCATCTTCGTCTTCCCCGTCGGGAGGCGCCATGGTTTGGGTTGTGTGTTGGTTGGAAGTGAGATAGTTGCTAGCTAGTGACGAAATGCGGCGGCGGAAAAGCAGGGTCCACCAAGCGGGTGGTGCCTTGCCGGGCGCCCTGACGCCTGCCGCTCCCCCACACGCGAGCACGACGAGTCGTCGAGTACAACCTCCAACCGGCCATGTGTCTGTATAACGGACCACACGACACAGTCGCACAAGACGTGCAGTCTGGGCTTGATCAATTTCCGGACCGCATGATTTTCACTGCCGCTGTGGGGAAAAAAAGCTTCAATTGGGGAGTGACAGGCTTTGCGCTGTGTCTCACAATGGCGGCGTCCTGCAGCTGACTCCACATGAATTTCCCAGCCCATCGGTCACCTTCCTCATTCATGCTAGCCAGCTAGAGAGTGTAAACTTTGGGAGCCGAGCCGGCGCTCAATCCGCCCTCCAGCCCGGTCCGAGCTGTCCACGCCGCCAGGTATTGGCGCGGCATGTGCTCTCTTGCTTTGTTGCTTCTTCGCTCCACCCTGTCAGCTGGCCAAAATCGCCTAAGCCGTGTTCTGATACTATTCCGACCAGACATCTTCCCCCGTCTCCCATTGGTCTGCCTCTGCCCAGCAGACATCAAAGAACCTTGCCCTAGCTCCATCTTCGACATAGCTGTATTCCCTTAAGACATGAGTCCGCATTCCCTCGGCACTGCCACGTCTCGAAACCATGTGCTTCAAGACCTTGTCATGAGCCTACAACCCCGCCTTTCCTTGTCCATTAATTTCCCTCCTCTGCACATATTTTTCTTCAGCTTTGCCACCGCTTTTTTCAGCGTTCGACCCTTCTGTGAGACATGGAACCTTCCAAAGAAACCGCAGATGGTGCGGCGGCGCGAGCAAGCGCAGAGTCCAATGTTGCAGACACTCCTGCGGCAACTGGGAAGAAGACGACATTCGGGTCCAAGTTCAAACGCCATTGTAAAAGGTTCTGGTGGCTTGACTTTTTGATCTTTGCGGCCATCGTCCTGGTCATTATCCTGCCCGTGTACGTCGGAATCCTTTCAATTTGCAATTGCCAAAAAATATTCTCGAGCTAATCATCAGTTGGGTTCAGTATATACGTCGGGGTGAAGCACAAGGCACAGTCTGAAATGAACAAGGCCACAATTGAAATTGGATACCAGGGCATTTCCAATCCCAAATCCAACTCTATCCACTTGCGACTCAACACAACCGTCGAGAGCCACACCAGCTACCATCCTGATCTTGAAGCTTTCAACGCCTCTCTCTTCCTCGAGAATACTGAGCCAGACATTAAGCCGTTTGGATATATCACGATCCCGAAGACTCACGTAGAATCCAACAACAAGATAAATATTGACCAAGAGTTGCCCGTTACCGATATGGATCAGTTCTTTGCCTACAACAAGATGGTCATCAACAGCGAAGAATTTAGACTCGCTGTGAGAGGAAAGCCCAAGCTGAAGCTCGGGGGCTTGCCGAAATACAAGGTCAACTACAACAAGGTAGTAACTATGAAAGGTAAGGAAAAAGCCAACACAGCTCGTCTTTCTTCAACTAACACGCTACCAGGGCTTAACAAGCTTGCCGGCTTTGCCATAACCTCGGCGCAAGTCAAGCTCAAACCCGAGCCAGATGGTGCGACTCTGCTTGGCAAAGTTTCCATCCCGAACCCCTCGGTTTTGAGCATCGAAATGGGCAACGTAACCATGGACCTCTCAGTCAACGGGACGTACATTGGTTACACTCTGATCCCAAACCTCACCCTCGAGCCAGAAAGAGACAACGAGTTCGACATGCGTAGTTATGTCAACACGACGCTCGTGCTTGGTTTAGTCGCCAAGGGATACACCGACCTAATGCTGCCCGTCGACATCGTTGGGAACAGCAGCATCAATAGCGAGGGCGAGCATCTCACGTACTACGAGGCCGCCATCAAGGAAAACACTCTTCATACTACACTAAATCTCACGGAAGCATCAGGGTCCTCGGGACTGGGCTCATAGCGGTGTGTTTGGAAGCTTAGCATTCATAATGATGGGGGAACTTGTAGTAATTTAGCGGCTAACCATTGCGCGATTAGAGGGATCGGGAGGGCCCTCTTTCGGGTTATTGTACCTTGTCGGACACTGCACATACCTACGTAATCTAGTAACCAGACAAATTGTCACGCTGCAATCGGACGAGGGAGTGCAGAGCATTTCCGCAAATAAAGCTTTCAACATTGGAAGTTTAGCCCCGGGGACCCGCAGCGGGAGCTAGCCGGCTGGGCCGACGGCTAGAGTAAGCGTGCCAGGTTCCCCACACCACCGCTGTGACGTGAGTCGTGACTGCCCGCTACGCCGCGTTCCCTTCGTCCCTGACTTTGATGCTCGAAGGCCTTGCGGTATTTATCGCCAATGGCAACGGCCACCTGGGGACAATCTGCGACGTAGCCACTTATTCCATCTTTCTCTTTCATCTTCGACCCAATCCTCACCGCTAGCTACCGAAGCCTCTACACAGTACAACTACCTACTCGCATTCAAATCACCATGGCAGCCCCTGCAAACAAGACGCTCAATGACCTCAATGGCGCCTGGGTCATGGTGAAGCTTCCTTTACTCCATCTGCCTACACCCCACAAAGCTAACACTGCGCAGAACAAGACGCTCTCGGGCGACAGCGACGCCGTCCTAGCACTGGTACAACATGCCCTCTCCCTCTCCGCATTCCCCGACTAACACCCCCGCCAGCAAGGTGTCGGCTGGTTGACACGCACAGCAATTGGCCTGGCGACCATCACGTTGCACCTGAAGCAATACAAGGACGACGCGGGCACCGAGCGCATCGACATCGACCAGACACTGACGGGCGGCATCCGCGGCACGCGTGAGGAGCGCGCCCTCAACTGGCAGTGGCGCGAGCACAGCGACCAGATCTTCGGCCACGTGCGCGGCCGCTCTCGCCGCGTCGCCATTGGCGCTCTGTCCGGCGAGGAGAAGAACGCCATCACCGACGAGGACATCGCTTTCATGCGCGATGGCTGGAGCGAGGACATTGTGCAGGGCGGCGAGCTGATCGAGACATACGTCACGAGCCTTGACAATGGATGGACGGCCTGGCAGACGTGGGGTTTCGAGGTCGTCGAGGGACAGCGGAGGCACGCGAGACACGTCGTTGTGAAGGACAAGGACGTGCAGAAGGTGCTGAGGATCAAGCTGATTTACGACTGGGTGGAACACCAGTAGAAGACTTGCCGCTGGAAACATCATTAGGACGAGCACGTGCCAGTTGTTTGCGGCACTGGCGACTTAATCCGGAGGACACTGGGAATGGCATTACACGATACCTAGACGAAACGACAACTACACATACCTAATATATTCGATTACAAAGGCCTTGCTAGTGATGTGAAAAGACCCAAAATTGATAGGTTTTATTTTCGGGCTCCAGATAATTTGCTCACCCCTTGATCATATATCAAGTGAAGAGTGCTCTACCTATTAAGAACTCCCCGGATGGTTATAATGGGTTAAACCACTACAAACGGTAGGGTGCTAGGTGTTTACAAAAATAGAAATACGCGAGGGCATAATATTACTATTCATAAAGGTACGAGCAAAAGTTATATGAACAATAATATTTAATAAAGATATAAAGATACGTAGGTACGAATGTACTCGAAATGGCTTAAAGATAAGGAGATATTAGAGCGTAATAATATCCTATAAACATACGAGATTATAAAAGTAACAGGGTAGGCAAGTAAGTCATACGCCTATATAGATATAATATCACAAGAGGTGGGCAATACAGTCAAAAAAGAGTGGGCAGAATCATCTACGACATCTTTTTTTAGATCGTTCCTGGTTGAAAGAAAGGATCAATACAGCGCACCGTACATCTCGACACCGCTATAAACAGCACATCAACCCATAAACGCCTGTATGAGCGCAGTCTCGGTTTACTAAAACACCGCCGAAAAATGCGCTCACCTTTGACTACCCTTGGTGACATTGCAAGCTCTACCAGACAAATTTAAGTTGCAAACAATCCACTCCGAAGGACGAAAATCCTTCTTTCAACTTGCCTTGTGGGTCAGTAATACTGTATGCTGAATCCTTTAAACTGCAGCGCAGGCAAGCAGCATTACCCGTGAGCCCGGGTCTTCTCATATACTTGAACGCACGGCGCGACGAGTAACACAGAGAGATTCCGGGAGTTACCATGCAGCAAAAGTTGACCGAGCGTTCCAACCAGGCTTTCCGCTGGAGCAATGATGGCGCGTTCAAACGCACAATGCGGCCGTTGCTATGAGTCTGCAGCTCCAGGCTGTATGAAAACCCATTCTTTGCGGAGGGGCAAGGCCACAGAGCTCATCCGGGTCTTGGTGAGATTGCGGCGTTGACCATCTAAACAGGCCTTGTTGACAAGGGGCGTGGTTGTAGCCTACGTCAGCCCTTCCTTCGCTTGCATTGGGCGGCAACGACACTGATGTCGTCTAGCTTGCCTAACAGCGCCAAAGGTTAGCTGCCATGAGAGGCTCCGTTCGCGTTGGAGGGATCTCACCTCCTTCAATCGAAAGACCCTCGTCGATTGCCTTTTCCATGTACGGACTTTCGGCGAAGGGATCCTCAGCAATAGTACGTGCGGCTTTGACAAGCTCTTGCGCGACATATAGCATACCATCGGCGTAGGATTTCTCCTCCATGTCCCTTTTGTCGTCTTTGAGAGCCTCACCGTTTTCCCATTTGGTGATACTGTCTACAACGTTCTGCAAGACTTCATGCTCCCAAAGGTTATCAATCACGCCGTCGGACATGGCTAGCACGACATCGTCCTCCTGAATTTTGATGCGGTCCATGACGGCATTTTCTTTCGGAGTATCGGGACTGTTTGTTCCAAGCTGTCGCGGACAGTCGAACCAGTGCCACTGCTCGGTTGTTTTGAAGATTACCTCTTTACTCTGCGGACGCAGCACCAGAATCTGAGAATCACCAAGCTGGGTAACGTAAAGGATCGGGTGCGGTGCGTTGCCCGCATCTGAGCCCAGGATCGCACCTGAGGCTGTTGTCGTCCCAAGCCATTCCGTGGGCGCGGACGTAGCTTCCTTAGTATGTTCGAAGGCTTTATGGAGGTATTCAACTGGGTTCGGCTCGTGGGGGTCGCCGTAGTTATCACGCTCAGCTTCCAGCGCCCAAAAGTGTAGGATGAGTCGTGACCACAGTCTGGACACGAAGCGTCAATCGCATGCTCCATGAGCCAAGGAATGGAGGCTTACGCAGCATGCCCTCTCTCTTTCGTCGACCACGCACCGACGCCGTCATTTGCGCCGATGAAGTTCTCGCTTACCAGGACGGCATCGTCGCCGTTGGTGATTCCCCGGATCATCTCGCCGTTGACGTAGCTCCACCTGTCTCTACTTCTATGATGGGTGCTCAGCGGGTCGGAGAACGAGGTCGACGGCAGCGAGAGGAAGGGCGGGGGGAACGGGCGCGACGGCCTCTTGGCGTAGAGGGCATAACCGGCCTCAAAGTAGAAGGGCGAGCTGGATCTGGGCGGATGAGCTTCATCTGGTACGGGCGTGGTGGTGCCTGTGCCGAGCGGCGTTTGCCTGCGGCCGGCGGCAACGGTGGCCAGGAAGCGCGGTTTGAAGAAGCATGTGGCAGAGGGACGGAAGTGTGTGAGCGCAAAGCCGCGGTATGAGATCCTCCAGCTCCAGGTCGGCATTCCAGCGGTGCGCGGCGGTGGTGAAGGCGCGCGGAGGAGGGATGACGGCGGCGCTCAACATTTCGCGATGCCGCCTGAGTAGCTGACAGCCACGTGATGCCCCGACATCGTCCTCCCTCCCCGGGAAGCTGGGTGCAGCATGGGCTGATGCTCTTGCCTGGAGGTTGTTGGGCGATGCCCTGATCATCGTCATGCACGCGCACGGTGCAGCAGCACACGAGGGCCCCCAAATCTCCGCGGCGACCATCTTCACTCGACCCGCCTATATTCTTCTCGCCGTATGATCATTCCTAATCTTCTAATAATGCTACAAGATCAAAACCCCCGGCCCGTCCTCGGCGTCATTGGCCTCCTTACAGCGCCTTGCGTCTGCACTCGCCTGACTGCTGATGTCGCCGGTCGCCGCACTGCCGACTTCGGGGCGTTCTCTTTGGCCCGTCGCTGGGCCTCCTTCTCCCTGTCCTCGGCCATCTTCGCCTCCAACTCCGCCTTCCTGTTGAACTCAACCTCCGTGACTCGCTTGTCTCGCGCCGAGTAGCCCTTCTCCTTGACCGAGTAGAACACGCCACCCAGGTCCGCAAGCCAGTGGGGATCGACTGACGTCACGTACGACATGTACTCCTTGGACGTGAGGATGAGCTCGTGGTAGACGACGTAGTCGGGCAGGAAGCCCAGCCCGTGCAAAGCACTCGTCGGATGCAGTTGTACCGTGACGCTGGTCCGCAGGTTGAGGTATTCACCGATTCCTTTGACCTTGGCTGCCTGGTGATAGTAGCCGGAGCAGATGCATTTCCTGATAACATCCCAGTCGGTACCGCAGCTGGTCATTGTCATCTTTTGCTGCTTCATGATGTCTTCAAGCTGATTTCTGATCTCCTTTCCACGGCGCAGAGCCTTCGGGTGCAGAAAGTGCTTGATGCACCACCCGTCCGAGTATTGGTTGGCCTTCCACTGCGTGTAAACATGGAGAAGCGTGAGATGGTCTGATTCAGGCACGCAGAACTTTTCGCGTGCGGCATCTGCCTCTTCCATGCGCTCCTTGGGCCGGTAAAAGACATTGGGGACAGACAACATTGAGACAATAGTAAGCATCTCTTCACTGCAGCCGTACTCTTCCGAGGTGATTATCAGCTTCGCAAGAGGCGGATCCATGGGAAACTGTGTCATGCTTCGGCCAAGCTCCGTGAGGCCTCCAATGTTGTCGAGTGCTCCAAGAGCCCAAAGATCGAAGAGTGAGGTGGTAATCGTCTCTTGCGGCGGCGGATCCATGAAATCGAAGTCAAGCAGATCCTTTACACCAAGCGACTTGAGGAGCAAGACAGTGTTGGCGAGGTTGGTCCTTTGGATCTCAGGAATGGTCTGAATGTAGAACTCTTCCTTGAACGCCCTTTCGGTGTACAAATGGAAAGCTTTTCCAGGGCCAGTCCTACCAGCTCGTCCAGCTCTTTGTGACGCGTTTGCTTGCGAAATAGGTGTGATTTGCAGTGTATCCATACCCATCCGTGGATTGTAGACTTTGAGCTTCGAAAATCCCGCATCAACAACGTACATGATACCGTCGACAGTTAAACTTGTCTCGGCGATGTTAGTTGCCACAATGACCTTTCTGACGCCTGGTGCTGCTCGTTCGAAAATCTTGGCCTGTAGATCAGCTGGCATTTGACTGTAGATTGGGAGAATGCTGAGCTTTGGAGGATCGACCAATTGCCTCAACCTCTCCTCTATCAATTCGCAGGTAACTTCGATGTCTTCTTGTCCGGTCATGAAAACAAGGATGTCGCCAGGCCCCTGTGAAAGGTGAATACTAAGCACCTGCTTTACAGCACTATCCACATAGTCTTCGCAAGGAGAGCGGGAATATTGAATATCCACAGGGAACGTCCTTCCCGGGATGAAAAATTCAGGAGCACCGCCATAGAAACGAGAGAAGCGCTCTGCGTTCATGGTAGCCGAAGTGACAATCAGTTTGAGGTCCTTGCGCCGCGCAAGTACCTTTTTGATAAGACCCATGAGAACGTCGGTGTTTAACGCTCGTTCGTGAGCTTCGTCCATGATGATGCAAGAATACTTGTCCAAATCAGGCTGGGTTAGAGATTCTCGCAGCAAAACACCATCCGTCATATACTTGATGGCGGTCTCGTCGC
Source organism: Aplosporella prunicola CBS 121167 (assembly GCF_010093885.1). Taxonomy (NCBI): domain Eukaryota; kingdom Fungi; phylum Ascomycota; class Dothideomycetes; order Botryosphaeriales; family Aplosporellaceae; genus Aplosporella; species Aplosporella prunicola. The sequence continues at coordinate 466,539 of NW_022983530.1, read as the reverse complement.
TAGTGCAATCCTCGAACCGGATTGCATAGCCCACAGTGCTGCCAAGCTTGACTTCCATCTCTTCAGCCACTCGTTTTGCGACACTCATGGCAGCAACACGCCTAGGCTGTGTGCATCCGATCATGCCAAACCTTGCGTAGCCGTCTTCGTGAAGGAACTGGGTTAATTGAGTGGTCTTGCCTGAACCCGTTTGGCCCACGACAATGATAACTTGGTTATCGCGAATAACGCGTAAGAGATCTTCGCGGACAGCAAATGCAGGCAAATACTCCCTCTGTTCCCGAAGAGTTTTGCTTCTGCTGAACGCGCTCTGTCCCTCGCTTTGTTTGAGATGCTCCGCGAACTTGCTATCGGAGTTCTTTTTCTCAGGTTCACCCGGCGCAGGTGCTGCACTATCCGCATCATCCTCCTTGACTCCCATGAGATTGCCAAGAGCCGTCCCGGCCATGTTGGTCGCCTGTTGAGCTTGCTTTTGTCGTTCTTTTTGTTGTCTCCGGTCCCGCACAACCTTGCTCCCTTTGCGGCTAAAGACAGCCATATCACTCTGCGGATCCCGAACTGCAGAAACTGGGTCAAGCTGTTTGGTAAAGACTGTGCGCCCGTCCAGGAAAGGAGGCTTTAAATCGTGGACCAACAAATGCACGCGGGTTCCTTCGTCATCCTCGTCAAAGTCGCCGCTGAAATCTCGCCGTTGGGCGACACCGGAAGTGAGCATCCGGTTCGTCTCCCACGCATCCACATCCTTCTGCTTTTGAAGTTGGCGCGCATTCATGCGTTTGGCATTCTTTTTCTCAGCAAGTGCTGCTTCACGCTGCTGGTCAAGCCATGTGCTATCATCACCAAAAGGATTATGCGTCTCGTCTCCGAAAGTGTGACCATTCTCTTCGCCGCCGTACCAGTCCCTGTCTAGAGCCATCGCCGCTTCGTTGTCCACTGCGGGCTCCGGTCCATCGAATTCTTCTTGATGCGGCTTCGAGGCATGCCTGTTCCGAGGAGTCGGGGCCCGGGCGGATCCTTGAAATCTAGGCGTGGTAAAAGGTCGGGGAGGCCTCTCAGTAGAGGGACGTGACTGGTAAAAATCGAGTCTACGCCTTTTTGGCGCATTTTCCCATTCGCGGTCCATGACGAAGACTGGCGGCCCCGGAAGATTCGAGAAAAATGACGCGCAAGGTATACGCGACGCGGGTTGGGAGGAAGATGTTCGCCGCGGAGGTTTGGGCCTCCAGGTCGCTGCCAAGCCCTGACGCCAAACGCCGTTACCTCGGAGAAAGCATTGACCGGGCTTGGGAACTTTTTTGGGGCATGCAAACCTGGAATGCGCGGCGCCAAAAAAAAAAGTTCAAAGATACCCTCGGATTCTAATTTCTGTCGCTTTTCGCCATGTCTATGATCACGGCGACGACATGGGTGCCGCGCGGCTTCGCGGCACCCTTTCCCCAAAAATACGTCTTTGATGAGGACGAATTTGAGAGAATATCGCAGCTCGCGAAGCTCCAGTTAAACGATGCGAAGGAAGAGCTCGACGAGGCCAGGAAAGGCGGAAAGAAGGGAGAAGACGACGAGGATGAGGAAGAGGATGGACTGAAAGCAAATGGCACGGCTGCCGGAGCTTCCAAGGTCAACGACGATATGTGCGTAACAGGCTCTCTCTCTTTCAACTGTCGCACTCCACTGACCCGTTGTATCTGCAGTGACATTGATGACGACTTGAAAGAGTATGACCTGGAAAACTACGACAATGAAGGTGACGGCAACGAGGACGATGGCGACACCATGGGAATGTTTGGCAATGTCAAGTCTCTCGTCTACCACGAAAACAATGCCGACGATCCCTACATCACCATGCCAGACAACGACGATGACGACGAGGAGCGCGAGGAGTTACAGATCACGGCAACGGACAACCTTGTGCTGGCTGCAAGAATAGAGGACGAAGTCGCCCATCTGGAAGTATATGTTTATGAAGATGCGGCCGACAACCTCTACGTCCACCACGATATCATGCTTCCGGCGATACCGCTTGCGGTCGAATGGTTAGACCTGCCGGTTGGAAAGGGCGTAACAGAGGCCAATGCCAAGGGTAACTTTGTTGCCGTGGGTACCATGGACCCGGACATTGAGCTTTGGGATTTGGACGTTGTGGATTGCATGTATCCCAACGCCATCCTTGGAGCAGGCGCAGAGGATGCGAACAACTTGGACAAGCCCAAAAAGAAGAAGAAGAAGAAGACCAAGAAGGCCAACGATGACTACCATGTTGATGCCGTTCTGTCGCTCGCTGCAAACCGCCACCACCGGAACCTGCTTGCTTCCTCCTCTGCGGACAAGACCGTCAAGCTTTGGGATCTGAACACCACCAAGTGCGCAAAGTCTTACTCATACCACACCGACAAGGTCTGCTCGCTCGCCTGGCACCCGAAGGAATCCACCGTGCTCTTGAGTGGAAGCTACGATAGGACGGCCGTCGCAGCTGACATGCGGGCGCCCGAGGCAAAGGCCCCTAGGTGGGGCGTGGAGAGTGATGTGGAGCAAGTCAGATGGGATCCGCACGACCCCAACTTCTTCTACGTAAGTCTATGACCTCTTTCGTTTTACAGCAAAATTGCTAATTACCCCTAGATTTCGACGGAGAACGGCGTGATCCATTATCACGACGCGCGTATGGCACCCGCAGACCCTTCGCAGACGAAGCCCATTTGGACGCTGCAGGCCCACGATGAGTCCATCTCTTCATTTGACATCAACCCTGTGATACCAGGTTTCATTGCTACCGGTTCGACCGACAAGCAGGTCAAGCTCTGGAACATTCAGCCAAGCGGACCCAGCATGGTCGTCTCGAGGGATCTGAGTGTTGGTAAGGTCTTTTCTACTGCTTTCGCGCCGGATCAAGAAGTTGGTTTCAGGCTGGCGGTCGCTGGTAGCAAGGGCTCTGTCCAGGTCTGGGATACGTCGACCAACGCTGCGGTGCGTCGGGCGTTTGCCGGCAGAGTCGCGCCTGTTGAAGGAGAGGTCAAGGAGAGGGTTACTGGCGTGCAGGAGGACGACACGGATTCTGACAGCGATGAGGGCGATGAGGGCGAAGAGGGCAATGATAGCGATCACGGCCCTGACGGGTGGGAGTCGATGGAGGAATAGACGGCGCGAATAAGGAGCTGGCGAGAGCAAATAAATAAGAAAGGGCGATAATCCCCACACCCCCACCCGGTTGGTACGCGTGTTTGGTGTTTGACATTTGACGGGTAAGCCGACGCGCCCAACTCACGGCATCGTGGCTATTGTAGAACCGGTACGTAGTGTACAATATTGTACAAACGATGACGCCGAAGAGGGTCGAAATATCGAGCTGCTCCTAGTTTGTATTGTAGTTCGGGCTGGCGACTCCGAGGGGGTTGGCGGCCTGTCTCCGCACTGTTTCGTCGGCGGAGTTCCCGTTTGCAGGGCGAAAGCAGAGCGGCTAGCGGTTTCACGCGTCGGCGATTGTCCAGGTGGCTATCAATGCAAAGCAGAGGGCGTCACTGCAGGCATCGTATGACGGCGAGGCGGGCGATCAATTTGCATTTGCGCGGTCGGCGGACGGAAGCGCGGGCAGACGGCAGGTTGCTTCTGGGGCCGGCATGTGCGTGTTTCCATATCTCGCCCGGCTGGCTGCCTCAGGGTCCTGTGGTCCTCGGCCTAGATTTGGCCGCCAACGCCGGGCCTATCAGCGGGAGAATGGAGGAAACGAGAGATGCAGCAGCCGCACACGTACCTCTTCCGGGCCGGCTAGGGCTGCGGATAGCTTCCCGGCGATACGACAGAATACCCACTGCGCGGCGGGGATCGCTGAGGGAGGGCGTTCCCTACGTCGTTAGTGGAGCGGAGAGCGGGCTTTGCGGGCTTGCGGGCAGCTTGAAGCGGGCGATCTGTAGAGGGCGAGGGAGCCCGCACGGCCGGGCTGAAACACTGTTTCTCCAGGACTTGTGACGAGACACGGACAAGCCTTCCCGTTTATGCATGGCCCCGATGGCCGTCATTGGCCGCGAGCCTGAAGACAGCGCGCGGCCGGGGGGTGCGCACGATTGGCCTGAGTCGCCTGCTGCCGCCCGTCGTCTGGTCTAGCTTTTTCGTCTCCTCCCTTCCCTCAATATCTCCCCCGTTCGCCTCTCTCACCTCTCCCTTCGTTGCTGATCCCGCTCCCTCTCGTCCCACTCTGTCCGCGGCCTGGTTGTTCGCTCCTTTCGACAGCAGCAGGCTCCTTACATTCATTGTTCTTCTTTGACCTTTTTTTCCATTCCGCCCTCGCCGCCTTCTCTTCTCTTACGCGCTGCAAGCCAGCACACCGTACATACCAAGGGCTCTGCTTGCAAAAGAAAGGCCTCCATCTTGCACGACCCCACCCGACACCGGCCGTCTTTATCAGCTCAGCACTTACCGCTCTCCGTCTTACCGCGATAGCTCCGGTTGTTCCCCAGTCCAACCAGTGGGGAGTGCCCAAAGCCACCAGTCCACCTGATCTCCAAACGCTCCGTCACTCGACACCGCAAAAGGGCCTGTGTGCCTGCTGCAGGAAAGCGCGCACCCACCTCTCTTCTCTTCACTTGTCGCATTGCGATTTTTTTTACCACCTCGCTGTCGCGACAGGCACTGTTACCCATCACCATGTCTGAATCCTCTCACCTTTTCCGTTCTTTCACCCACAGGCGCGCCAAGAAGTCTGGCGACAATGCCCCGGGCATGCCGTCGCGCAGCTTTAGCACCAAGAAGTCTTCTGGCAGTGGCAACCGCGTCCAGATCTCCGCTCCCATGACGCTGCTCTCCACCACCAACATGCTCTCCTACAATGCACCGGACATCGGAAAGATTACTCCTAACGTTCCTCCTGCCATGCAACACCGGTACCCTTCCTCGGAATCCACTACTCCAGGGTCCACCCGCTCGGCTGAAGAATCGGATCGCAGCTCGACTGGCTCCAGGGGTGTCTCCACGGACGCTTCCTCTCTCGATTCCGTGCCTACTTCGCCCGAAGGCAACCACTTGACTGGGTTCTTCGACGCTGCGCAGAAAGCCCAGAAGGAGAGGGTTCAGCTACACATGTCTTCTTCTTCCTCGGGTTCACACCGCACACAATCGTCGACGTCTTCGAGGATGAACCACAGCAGCAAGTCTTCGTTTGACACCCACAGATCTTCGGAATCCTCGACTTCCCCGGCTATTCCTCAGCGTGCCCGGTCTCACAGCAAGGAGGCGCATGAACTCATGGCGCGCAAACGGTCGATCCGCAACATGGGACCACCCAGCACCCTTCACAGCCGCAGCCCGTCCACGAACGAGCAGCGCGCGTCGGTCGACATGTTCAGGAGCCACGTCGATTCAGCCCATCCGTTTGGCAAGGAGCTGGAGCAGCTTAACGAGGTCGTCGAGGAGCTCGGCGGCGTCATCCGCGACGTAGTTTTGGATGAAGACACAAGACACATGCAGGAGAAGGGCTTGGTGAAGTTCTGCGTGTCGGATTATTTGGCGGAAATCGATTCCGACGAGGAGAATGAGTACGAGAAGCACCAATTCGCGTCGGCGGCCCCGCCCGCGGGGATGACGTGGATTTAAACACTAACAGAAGGTGAGGAGGATGATCAAGAAGATGAAGAAGAAGAAGAAGAAGAAGAAGAAGAAGAAGAAGAGACTGCGCTTATTCCGGCCGCAGCGGTGCGGCAGAGACATTTTCTCTTTTTTTTTTACACTGTTTTGCCGTGTCGCAGTGCACTGGCTCGCACGGGCTGCTGAGCCAGCACCGACTGCAGGTCGAGGGACGATGATATTTTCTTGTGTATATTGCCTAGTACTTACGTTCTCTACTCTCTTTAAGCTATCTGGAAGGAGGATATATTCTGGGGGGACGACGAGTGGTATACCCACGCTTACACTCATTTCACGACGGATTATGAACACTTGTAGATACAAATACTGAGGTATCAAATAGCGCGGCATTGGCGCCGAATGGCAGAAGCATGTCAAAGAGTTTAGTGAGACTTCCATGGTTGGCCGGCCCGTCGTGCTTTCCCCCCCGGGTCCGATCGTCATCATCGCCCGTTTGGCGCGGCGCGCCCGGCGAGCTGTGCGTCAGGCATTGTTGTCTTTTCAACTCCCTCGTCCCGCGACACAAGTCACCGCCGTCCGTGTTCACTGTCGCTATCATTGCGCGCGCTCAGCCCATACTTCGCACACGTCGCCCGCGCTTGCCTCGCCCGCCCGAACACCCGCCCCTCGCCTCAGCGCCCCTGCGAACTTCTCTTTCGACGCGCTGCACGCTACCCCTCCATCGCCAATCCACCACCCCTCCTTGGACGTGACACACGACCGCCGCCCGCGCGCTCCACCACGACACCACCACCCAACCCCCCCGACGCAACCATGAACATGGATATAGACTTCACGCGCCGCAACAAGAAGCCCAGGCCGCTCTCCGAGGCCGAGAAGGACAAGCTGGACGAGTTCGTCGAGAGCATCCACTACTCCGCAAGGTGCGCGCGCATCGCGACTCCCGCCGCCCGGCGCGAACGCAAACGCGACCGCGGCCGCGAAACGCGTCGACATGCACTGACTTGATCCTCGCAGATACTCCGACAGCGAATTCGAGTATCGTCACGTCCAGCTGCCCAAGCAGATGCTCAAGGCCATACCAAAGGAGTATTTTGATGGCTCAAGGGGGACACTGAAGCTGCTGTGGGAAGAGGAGTGGAGAGCTCTGGGCATCACGCAGGTAAGCACGATCGCGCATCCGCACTTTACATTGATGTCGCATCGCGCTTCGCGACCAAGGCTAACCTGACGACTGCGATCAGAGTCTGGGCTGGGAGCACTACGAAGTTCATGAGCCCGAGCCGCACATTCTCCTCTTCAAGTACGTATTATGCCCCCCTTCTCATTGCGCATATGCGCGTCCGGGGCCAAAGTCCATCTTGAACACCCTCGGCAACCATTTGCGCGCGACAATGACACGACTGACACGATGCAGGCGGCCCATCAACTACCAGCCCCCCATGCACTGAGATCTTCCATCCCTCCTCTTCACGCGTTTGACACCGCTTATCAAGATGCGGTATCTTCCGGTCGCGCTCGGTGCCTCCACCCCGCTGCCCCACCAACGGCTAGGTTCACCGCTGTTTGTTGATGACCGCCCAGCTTCACCAGTGGAACGGAAGACTGCTCATAGACTCTTTTCCTTTCTTTTTTTATGGAGTTTCTACTTATTGTTCTCTGTTCAAGTGTTTTCTGAGTTCACGAAGCTGGGACTTTTTCTGCACTCTTCCTTTCCACTCTCACGAAATGGGCATGGTTACATCATCGGGTGTTTCTCACGTTTGAAACGAGGGAACTCTTTCCGAGCTTTGCTTCCTAGCGGATTAGGGTACTTCGACGGAAACCATCAAGGAGTACCTTTGGGAGCTTTGGGTTATATGTGAGTTGGGGAGTGCCGGTCTTTGCTTAGAGTGTGTAAATAAACAAAAGAACAAACAAGAAAGCGTCGAAAATCTAAATATGGGTCATAGCAAGTCCCGTCTCTTCCATGTTGGAAACTGATGTGATTTATGTCGCTGGTATCGTCAATGCTGCCACTCTCCACGTCGAAGTTGTCTATCAATAACTGAATGCAAGCAGATCTGACTACGCCTTTAAGGTGATTTGTAATGCAACTGGGTAAACCTCTGATCAATTTGTTCGTAAGATGTCCTCTCTCGTGTGTCCGGAGTGATTCGATATCCAGAAAGCGAGAGCGCAGTCGTACAAGAATACAATACACAAAACCTCATGTTAGATGAAGCACTCGTAAGCTTTTGGATGATCTTCCATACTTCAAGAAAAGACAAAGATCATTTATTGGGCAAGCTTCTCAACGGTATTTTTTAACTCCCAGGTACATCCGGCCTGCCCACCGTCCCAAGGTTAATTTTTGTAAGAGAGTTGGGCGCGAGTCATGGGATGTACTTGACCGAGGGGCTCCGCGAATATTACGAGTCAAGGCGTCCGCAAAAACAACGCGATCTTTGGACGTTCCTTCCTTCTTGGCCTACCACCCTACTAACAGCAACTCACGACATACCATGAACGCATAATGTCTTCGATCCTTCAACTCTATGTTGAGCTCCTCTTAAATATTCGTACCGTTACCCTCTTTGCTTCCTTGAAGTCTGAACATACCGACACCACCAAAGCCGAGCTCTCTGCAGATGGTGAGGCTATCAGCTTGACCCATGAAGGCGAAACAGCCACCATCCGGCTACCAACAAGAATTTCGGGCGGAGGCTCAGCTACACTCACCTTACCAGCGACCCCTTCAAAAGATCTGACGTTACGCATGCAGTTGCAGGAGAAAAGCCCGGGTCTATTGAAACTCAATGAGCGTTCGGAGAATGCAACGCCATGGTCCGCCGGTTTTCTCAGTAGCTGCACACACATTGCCTGTTCCAACTGTAGCGCTAGCCTTGTAACAATCGCAGGTGACGGCGAAGATGGTGGCATTTCCCGCTGGATGGACCTACCCAACGAGAACTGGGCAGAAATGATGGACTTCTGGCACTGTCACAAGCCCGATGAACACCATCTGCCCGATCACAAACACGAGGCAGGCCGCGACAAAGGTTATGCAGCGGCGAACAAGCTTTTTGCTAAGGTTGGAGTCGGCTACGTGGATCTATCATACATTCTCTTAACAGAGGTTGACTGCTGCGGGGTGCAGGTAAGACCTCTCTCTGTTTCCTCGATCCCATCACTCCATTGTCCCTATCACCCTGTTATTTGGTATTATTCAGCATTGCTAGCGGGTGACAAGAAGGAGGCCTTGCCAGAGTTCGCTCCTTTTAATGGCGTGGTCTTCGATACAATCGCCCAAGATCAAAGCGACAGACTGGCAATGGCAACTTCATCCTCTCGCTTTCGGGCGATCGATGGGCGGATTGCCTGAGCTATTGTCTTTCATACATTTCACCATCACTGTCTCTATTCCTCGAAGCCGGAGGGATGCAGTCGAGATATATGCCCATGAAAATATAACCCTTTAGTCGTTTTATACATGGCTCTTTAGCACCGAATGAATGTGCCCGGAGTCATCGACAAAGTATTCTAACATTCGTTTCAGCTTAACGATAGAGATATATCTCATACCCACCAACAGCAACTAGTTTGCAAACAGTGCACTGCTACGGTCGGTGCTGTAGATGAGCGAGCTGAAGGCTGGCGTCTATTCAAGTGGAGCATGGCCGTTACTGGCCAAAGCTCTGGTGTGATGAAAAGCTACAGTATGCCTAAATGGATATCTGCTCAGCTTCTCACTCTCATCGAGAACCAAGGGATACGCAAATTCACTGTCCGCTCTGAACCAATCAGTGCTCTGCCAGCGACAACGGTTCGTTTAAATTAGTTCAACAAGATTGCGGCTCCGTGCTAATTTGTTTAATATTAGCTTTGGGTTTTCAGTCCAGATCTTAGCTTCTCGAGCTCCGTAGACACAGACGCAAGGGAAGATCCTACTCGCGCCATGAAGGTGCTTTGGCAGCCAGACCTCAATCAGCCACATTCATCCGAAAGGACCTCGGGATCGCAGGCGCTTGACAGCCAAAGCCTCTCCATGGAAGAGTTGAGTCTGCCCAAGCCCGCTTTCGAAGCTTTGATAGACACGCTCACTAAGAGCGCACAATGGCTCCCCGCTTCCGCAAGGAAGTTCCAAGATTGGAACGTTGGACTGTTAAAAAGATTTGAAGAAAACGAAATTGATTGAAGATCATATTTCAATAACAAAGGCAAATTGCTTAATTTGCCAACAAAAAAGACGGCATGGGGTATAATTATGCGCTTTCCAACAAACAGACGACTCGGATTCCAATAAGGTGGATCAGCCTGTCGCTGTAATAAACATCTTATTTTAACAACGGTTATCAACTTACGACTATGCATTCAAAAGAAACAGAAGCGAAGACGGGATCGAGCTTTTGCAGTAAACCTGATTTAGTCTCCGTTCTTGAACAGGCCTAAAAACCAGCGTTTCGGGGTTTTCCAAAGCTTTTGATGCCTTTCAATCTCTCTCAATGTGGGTATTTCGCGCTCGTTAACCTCCATAACACTGCAATCGGTGCCACAGAAACATGCGGCCTCTTCATGTTGACACATGTTGCACACATAGACCCATGTGCCCTCGGTATCAAGACTCTCAGTTGAATCAAGGCCGCCTTGGCTGCATTTGTCGTTGCAGACACCCTTTTGCTCGGACTCGCAACTCTGAGGGCCAGTGTTTTTGTCGATAATTTTACCGCTGTGGTGGTGAAAACTGAAGATAGGGCGGATTCTCAAACTCGATCTGCGCCGCTTGAGCTTGGGGGATGACTCGTTGGAGAAGTATGAGTCGCGCCTGGAGCTAAAGAGCTCAGTATGTGAGTTGTAAAGTTCTCCTGCTTCGATGTTCTCGGTTTTCTGTACGCCAAGCTCGTCGTCTTTCGCGTAGAGATCCTTCCCGTTGTTGAGAGCTGTATACAGCTCGTTCCCTTCTATTCCGGGATACATCTCCGCTGTTGTCGGTAGAGGAAGCTCGGAATGCGATGATATGCTTGCGGGACCCTGAGTGCTCGGATATTGCAAATAGGGAGGCGGCGACCTCAAAGCCCTTGGAATATTCCTGTTGCGCGGCTCCTCCATATAGAAATGTGCTTGGCTTTCATATGGCTGTTGATCATCACTAGAGGAGTCATCTGTATCGCGAGAGAAGGATCTATGACAGCCGGCTGTTGCATAGATGCTTGGTGTCTCGGCACTACGCATACTTGTCTGACATGCAGGTAGGTTTTCAGAAAAATAAGCCGTGGGAAAAGGTCCGAAGTTGGGTGACTCGGTGTGCTTGAAGGGGACCTGCGATGGTGGAATCGAGTTGCTGCTAGGGCTCGGACGACCAAAAGGAACCGTATGTTCTCCCCATGCATTGGGCCAAGGGGGTACTGAGTACCCCGAGTACTGACTGTACGTACTCGAGACACCCAATAACTTTCTAGGAGGTACAACGGGCGTATCGGCGAAAGGATTTTGAACGGGCGTTTGATTGACTGTATCAACAGGTTAGGCTTTCGAATCAGTTACTTTGGTGCCAAGCCTCTCGGCTCACATTGGTCCATCTTCAATTGCAATATTACTAGCCAGACAACAAGGTATCAACCAGCCAATGGGTCTTACAACAGGTTAGCTAACCAAGCCGTAGAATATTCACAATAATCAGTCCTTACATTATCAGACTACCTCCCTTTCGTTGGTCAGCAACAGAATTATCAAAACTGTAAGCGGTAGTCGATGTCGATGGTAGGTGGAAAACTTTATCTTCTCTTTTTAAAAGTATGCTCGGAGTTCCAAATCGAGAGAAATAGAAATAAGTACCAGGATTGCTTGAGTTGTGTCTTATATGCTCTCGGTTGCCGAAGACATCATTATCGGTTGAGCTCGAAAATACATCGCAGAAAGGCTTTCTACACCATTTTGAGCTCAGTGTACCAGTAATCTGCCTATTTTCGGCATATTTCAGAGAGTATGATAGCTACGATCCACTATCCTCTCTTGCGCTTCACTCGAAATGCAAAGGTGGGGGTCTGGTGCCAGCGATCATGGTCATAGATTAATCAAATAGCCAATATGGCGACGGCCTGAACCTTACTTTATTTGCAAAAGATCTTTGGGGGATCCATGCGCAGCATGCTGACCTGAAATTGACCTAACACCGAGGATTCCGTCACCGTTCCTTCAGAGCCCATGTCCTTTTGCTCTTGCCCTGGACAGCGTGAGTCGGCCAGATGTTTGCCGAGATCCAGGAGGGTTGCTGCCTTTTAGGGTTAGCTCGGTAAGAAAGCAGCACCTTGCTGGACTTTGTTTTTAATTAAGAAGGTCAAACCAACACCTCGTCGTGGCAGGAAGAAGACCAAAGACCCAAGAAAAGATTTTGGAGGCATACTCAGGCCTATATTTTTCATCTCACCACCAAGGTGCGATTCCATGCTTTCTGATGAGTCAAAAGGATCCCAAAAGCCATCACGAACACAGTGGATTATTGGAACCGTTAGTCTTAGCGTCAAAGCTTATTGAAAAGCTTATTGATCAACGTCGTCAACCAGTTCATATTACCACTATGAAGACATACCTTTTGAAAACATGTGCATCGTCTGGGCCTTGGGCCGGGAGGTAGGAACCATGGATTGGCCAGGGTCGCCATGGCATGTCCCGTGGTACATGTAGGCGGAATATCATCCACTGCTACCTGAAGTACTCTACGGAGGATCTTATGAGTGAATGGGTCCCCTCGTCAAGTCAGCTATCCATGATTTACTAAGTCCAGGAGCATTCCTTGGACATTACAACTGACCAAAGAAAGTGGAAAAGGAAAAGGAAAAGAAAAAGAAAAAGAAAGAGGAAGATGTAGTACTATTTCATATCGGTCTTGGCTTCGGATCCCATCGGACCCTTGCAAGAACCTAATTCTGGCACCATGCTGCGCTGCGGAGCGGAGCAGGACTGAAATGAACCCACGTGAACAAAAGCATGCACGATATCAGAAACTTCCACCCAAACCCGTGGCGCAAACTATAACTGATTTCTGACCGAAGAACGTCCAAGCCCGCTCAACCGTCTCAACTGGCCTCTTGTTGCTAAGCTCTTGAGCCCATTGAGCACCAACACGAGCCATACGCATACTCAACCAGCCACTGTAGCCGTCACTACTGCCTCCCCGAAGCACAGCGGACGCGGGAGGCTGTGGAATCGTACTGCCCAAGCTAACTAACATCATCACCCATCACGCACCACGGTCACTTCGCATCTCAGCCCGGTCCAGCCCCCATATGACCGCTGTTGGCAAAGCAGAGTCAAAGCCGAAGCCGCCCCCATTGCGGCTGAATACGGTGACTACAACAGATAGACGTCACTCAAGGTGTAGCGGGGTCTCTAGGCACCATAGAGTATGCCCAGTGTCTAACGTCGACTAGGCTTTGGATGCAGGCAACTGCGTGCACTGCCATAAGGCTTCAGATAGAGCAGGCAAAACTGCACGAGGCTGCCATTGTACATCTGAGCGACCGCTGGATCTTGACGCGATGCCAACGGCCAACACTGCGGCGAGAGCCGTGTGGGTGTTTGTGGGTGTGTGTGCATCTCGACGCACTCAAACGCTCGATCAGCACGGTACGAGTACCGATACGCCAGCACAACCGAGCCGGCACGGCTCTAGACCGCGCCAGATACTCGTAGTTAGATGAGCTTTCGAACGGACGCCTCCAGAGAGCGAGCGCTGCTTCCCAAAGCTTGCCTTTGCAAGCGCCGCCAAGGCCCCAAGCATCGCGCGGCCAGCGGCCAGCCTCGAGCCGCGCTCGCATCATCACCTCGTCCAGGCAGGCGCTGGTCCGCTTGCTGGCTGGCTGGCTGGTAAGAATAGAATAGCCCAGACGTCCAAGGGTACCTGCCTGATGGTGGCGGCGTCGACGTTGTCGTGTCGGCGCCCACACACGCCCGCGAGCGCTGCCTAACAGACAGAGCAGGCCAGCGGCAGCGACCTACTAAGGTAGCCTAGCGGGCAGCCACGGATGACTGCCGCTCGCGACTGCCTACAAAGCAGGCAGGTGTTGGTGCCTCTTTAGGCAGCACCCCATGCAGGCCCGGTGAGCATTCGGCAAACAGCGGCGGCGGCGGCGGCTTACTACATGTTAGATGGGGATTAGGCACGGTCGGTAGGGTGTGGGTTGGATGGGTGGTGGGTGTGGGTGGCGCCGCTGCAGCCTGGGTCTAGCACAAGGCTGCAGCTGCAGCCCCCACCCCACATGGTTGTTGGGGCTGGAGGCGGCGCTCACGATCCAAGATTAGCTTCCAGCTATCGTCGTGGGCCCGAGAGGGGGCCACGATGGGCGTCAGCGCCCTACATATATATACTGCACCTTGGGTGCGGCTCGCCCTTTTTTTTCCCCCCCCTCACGACTTCATCGTCGTCACCACCTCAGGATGCTGGACTGCTTATGTCATAACTACACACCATCTATCGTCATCACCACCACCATCGTATTAGTCACGCAAGTTCAACAGCAACAACGCCAGCCAGTCCCAGAGTATGGATCCGTTTGATTTGGTCGAGCAACACGCGCTCTGTCTGAGTGGAATTCCGACATTCTGCTTCCCTCTCTCTGTCTCTCTCACACACTCTTTCCCTCGTACTGATGCGGAGATTGTTCGCTCTCTTTATGCTACAAGCCGGACCGGGACAGACCATGCCGTCCCTCATTGTCCGTCCACTGATAAAATGGAAGAGGGTAAGGGGTTAAAGAAAGACGAGCAGCAAGCAAAGCAAACCAAAGGTGAGGGACTGAGAGTATAGAAATGCCATTGACTTGGTTCACAGGGTAGAGATTGGTGTCCCAGCCCATCCGTCCCGTCGATACCGCCAATCAATCAATAAATCCGTCCATTATAATAACCATCTCTCGTCGTCGTCATAATCGCCACCCACGCACTAGCTAAGAGTGGGGTGAATGATTGATCCAATCTCTTTGAGATCCTGTCAAAAGAAGAAGAAGAAAAAGAAGATCAAAAACCCTCTCTCGCTACCTAGCTCGGGGACCCACCAATAACGCCTGCGTTTTCAACTGGATGACGAGAGCAAGGGAGCAAGTAAACACGCTGAGCTTCTTCTTGTTTTTTTATCTTCGTTTTTTTCTGGTTTGTCCCAACTGCAAGACGTATCGTATCCTTAACTGGCCGTGTTGCCATAAATTTTTGTTTTTGTTTAGGAATCGGTTCCATCCATACCCGTCCAGATTCGTTCGATCCTATCCATGGCCATGGCTATGGCCATCGCCATCCGCTCAATAATAGTTGAGGAAATTTAAAGAAATATTTTTCCAAGGGGGAAATCGCTCGTAACATAGGCATAAAAAACATTCTGAAAAAGGGCCTCGGTACGTCATCATCTACTCGCGCACACAAGGCAAAGAAGTGGGAAAAGATCCACGCAAAAAACACACATGTAGGTAGGTACTTGCCGGCATGATGAAGCCGGTCAAGGTCAGCAATGACCACCACCCTGGTCACTTACTGGTTGAATTCATAAGAAGTGTTGGTGCAGAAGTCGGCAGGGGGGAATGACATGTCTTCGAATTGACCGCCAAAGTTGGACAGGTCGGGGAACCAGTTGCTGCTGTTGCCTTCTCCGTTGTTGGCATTGGAGGTAAGGTTGCTGCTGGTGGAGTCAAACAGCGGGAAATCAACGCCAGCCGGGTAGTCCCCAAAGCCTTCGTCAATTTGCATATCGTTCTCAGACGGACTGAACAGAGTGAGGTCCGGCTGGGCGCCCGGCGAGAGATGAGTGGTGTTACCGAAGCCGTTTACATTCAGGTTTGCGCTCAGCTGCGGCAAAGACTGAAAGTGGTCGGCGAAGAGGTTGTCATCACTCAGAGCGGGAGTAGGCTGCTGAACGGTAGGGTTGAAGTCGAAGCCGCTACCAAACAG
The DNA here is from genome assembly GCF_010093885.1 of Aplosporella prunicola CBS 121167. Lineage (NCBI taxonomy): Eukaryota > Fungi > Ascomycota > Dothideomycetes > Botryosphaeriales > Aplosporellaceae > Aplosporella > Aplosporella prunicola. The sequence goes on along the minus strand of NW_022983530.1, from coordinate 451,050 downwards.
GGTGTGGTCAAACCCAGCATCTGGAGGAGTGATGCAGTCCTCAAACATGTTGGGCTGCGCCGGTGAGTGCGTGGATGAATATGTCAAGTCTGTTCCGGCGGTCGTAATGGACTCGCGCCGGAAAGCATCCAGGTAGCTGGTGTCCACGTTCAGCTGTGGGTTGTAGTAGTTGTCCCAGTCAACTTCTTGGTACGACTGGACGGACGGAGAGTTGTCAAAGGGTGTCACAGGAGTAGACAGTTGCTGCATTCCAGATGCCGGGGTGGCAATGAATGGAGTAAGAGGAGTCTGGGGAGTGAGAGAAGCAGGAGCGTTCGGGGACTTTTTCGGGCCCTTCCCGTTCGCCTTTGAGCGGACATAAGTCCAGCCGTGAGCCTTCTCCATGTGTTGCTTGCAGTTTGACTCGCGCTTGGATGCATAAGAGCAAGGCGCGAACAGGCACTTGTATTGAGCCGGCATCGCCGAGTGCTTGTCATTCACGTGGCGGTCGCGTTCCTTTTCCGTCGGCCAACCCATCTCGTGGTACTTGCACTTCGGCTCCGAGCACTTCCATGGACGCGAGTGCGTCTTCTCGTGCTTGGTCAGATCGCAAGGGCGCTTGAATTCCTTCTTGCAATCCGGGCAAATGTGCATGACATCGCCGGGGCGGTCGGACTTTCGCCTGCGAGCCATGGAGCGGTGGACGCTGTCCTCATCCGATTCGTCGTCTTCAAGCGGGCGCTTCGAGGCAGATGCTCGCTCAGAGTCGGTAGCAATGGGAATTACCCTACCGTTCTTCTCACGTACCAACTCGGCAGGGCGACCGTTGCGGCTGAGGCCGCCGCGAAGGACAACTTTCTCATTACTATAAACGAGTTAGCCGCGATAGCCATGGGGGGAGATAGATAGAATATAACTTACGGGGAGTGGTCCATCTCACTAAGGGGCTCACCCCGAGCCCTCTTTGCTCTTGTGGCAGCCATGATTGCGGCGTATCTGCGGATCTGTTCGACGAGGTCCAGGAAGTAGTTGTTAGTGTACGGGCGATCAGTCGGCAGTCGTTGGTCGGCTTCGCAAAGGTAGTTGACCGTAGAGGCGATAAACGTAACGGTAGTTTCGCAGAATCGGAGGTACTTCGTTGGCGACAAAGCGGCACACTCCTTCATTCGGCAAAACAAATAAGTAAAAGCACTGCGCAAAGTTAAATAATATGGACTTACAGGAGCGAGGTAGATGAGGGTCTTTTCCAGGTCACGGAGGTTCTTGATTTCCTTGTGGCCGATGCGACGAGGGACGTCTTTAACCATGGAATGGAAGTCCTTAAGAGAGGGCTCCTGGAGGATAGGCTTGATGATACGCTTCTGGATCTGCTTGATGGCCTGCTCACTCATGCGGCGGACATTGTCCTCGCTGTTTGAGGACAAGCCAGAGTAGGACTTGGTGATTGCCGACCGAGCGGCGGTGACGGAAGAGCGTGCGGATCCGCGAAGGCGAGCACTGCCAGCTTCTTTACATCAGTTAGCGTTGCCAAGCCATGGTACTGGGGGAGGGGGTGGGGGCCACGTACCATAGATAGAACCGCTGACGGATGAGCCAAGACCGCTGTCAGACGCATGGTGGTGGTCGACGACGACAGGCTTGGAGTCGATCTCCATCGGATCAGAGTCGGTGACGGTGTGGTTGTCCAGCATAAAAGACGGGACAGGGAGGACCTTGTTGTCCTTCAGGATGCTCGCATCGGAAGCAGACGAGGTCTTGCCCGCCAGCACGTTGTCGACGGTCGCAAGCAATCCGGCAACACGTCTCTCGCCGGCGTCGATGAGAATCTGTTCGAGCGACTGGGGGTTGGTCTCAGAACGCTTCGGCATGGAGCAGTACGGAGCGACGGGGTCGACGAGCTCCGACGAGACGTTAGTGGGAGAGTGGAAAGTGCCAGCCTTGCGAAGGTTCCAAGTGGTTAGAGAGGGCGGTGCCATCTGGGAGCCGTCGACCTTTTGAGGACGGCGGCGGGGGTGGGTCTGAGCGGTTGCCATGTTGGGTAATAAGGTGTGGGCGGTTGGAAGTATGCTTGCAGTCTGCACTCGAGTTAGCCCGGTGATGTCCGGTGTCCTGCTCGGTAGGTATGACTCACGCTGGATTGGACCGTCCGTTGTGATTCACACAGAACGAATCCGGTGAATCGGTAATGGGGTTCGATATCCACAGGCAAGTCGGGCCTTGTTGGGCTTCGAGATGAAGGCGCAGGGCGACCGGGCTGGTACTAAGGAAGGCAGTGCACTGGGAATCCTTCCAGCGCGGAGGGAGCTTGCGGACTGGTTGGCAAACGGCGGCCTCATTCAAGAGCGGGCGAGGCTGAGGCACAACAGTGACGCGCGAGGGGACCAGGGCAGACGTCGAGGGACGGCAAAAAAGCAGACGGACTTGGAGTGCGTCGAAGGGACAAGAGGAGCAGGACAGTTGTAAGCGCGCCGGGGTAAGCGTCTGGGGCGGGTTGAGTATATGAACGAGGTGGTGGTCCCGGAAATGGTAGTTAATTTACCTGGCAGCAGCGAAGGATGACGAGGCGGCCGGAGCTAGAGGGAAGATGGAAAACACGGCACGGAGAAGAGCGGGAGGCGTTGTGTTAGTTGTCGGGTAGAGAGGAAGGACGAAGAGAGAGAGAGAGGTAGAAGGGAGGGATGCCTGGGGAAAAGAAAGGCCAGACGCGTGAGGGTGAGGGCGCGCAGTCTGACGTCCCGCTGGGCTGCTGCCTAAACCTAGTGCTCGATTGGGGATGGCGCGGGTCGGCGGGGGCTGTGCCGGGCAGCGCTCAGAGTCCGCCATTTGAGCCGCATTCCCCCGCCCAACACCGTTGCCCTCGCCCGCCCGGACGCGGTGTGCGCCTGCAGTCATGCGCGCCTGCACCACCATCCACCGCCTTTGACCGGTTGGGGGCCAAATGCCACATGCGCCCTTTCGCTCGCAACAACTACCCTAAATCAACAATTAACCTCCAATGGCGTCTCCACCCAACCCTCACCTCGCTTGCAAAAGAAATCCTTCACGCAACACGGACGAAAAGACGGCCGTCGATCCGTGGCCTGATGCGAATCAGCCTTGCCGTTTGCCGCCAATTGCCACTGCGCGTGCACGTGTGTAAGATCATGTCCCTGGCTTCCCGTGCTTGCGTGCCTCCTCCACGCCCGTCGCCAATCCAGTCCTTGCGCGACCGTTCCACCGGGCCTCCCACAAGTCGTTTCACCTGACACCCGTCCCTTCCCCCTCTTGGCACAGCCCTGCAGGATGCATCCAGTCCCCGCTTGCGTGGCAGTGCCTCTTTGCTGTTTGTTGTCATGGACCGCTGGCCTCTTTCGTCATAAGGCCGTCCTCGTGTCCGCCTGGCTCTCTGCTTAAGCTTTTTGGCTTGCTCTCTTATATCCGCCCTGCCAGCCAGATGATATATGTACACCACCACGTCTCGGTCGGGACACCTTGGCATTCTACAGTAAATCCTTCTACCTACCTACCTACCTACCTACCAGGGGGTCGGCAAAAGGCAAGTCATTCCTTCTCCACGCGTTCATCATGCTTGCAGGATTCCAGTTCCAATCCATCCAAGTCCATTTGTTGCTGCCTTGGCCGCTTGAGCCTCACCCTCCTCGGCCTTGACGGACTTAATCGATATATCCATTTACTTTTACCAAGCTATCTCCATGTCCACGTTTCCCATTTCGTATTCGACGCGTGTCTTCTTGTAGCATGCAATGCTACGTAGACCTTTCGTATACTCTAACTGCTGCGAAGGCAACGTATTGCGCAATCGTGTCAGAGGATACGTAGACACGACTGCCACCATATCCGTACATACACCATCCCAGTACCTTGATTTCAAAGCAATCTCCCCCGCCGTCAAGGATCCATCTTTTTACGCGCTATTGCTCATCTATATTAATCAGCAGTAGCGTTTTACTTCACGACCATGAATCCCACGCCCGCTCTCGCTTTTTTACACGCCCTCCTTAGCGCCTGGTCCTCGACGTCCGTCCAGTGCACGTTGAGCTCGTCCCACTTTTTCGTCTTGTACTCGCGGTGGAATTGCTGCTTGAGCTCCTGCAGCCGCTGCGTCTCGCGCGGATCGCCCGTCCCGCTGTACACGACGAATGCCGTGCATGGCGGGAAAGAGTCGTACAGCTCCTTCAGGTGGTCCGCCGTCTTCTTGACCGCAGCACCGAGCTGAGAGGGCGAAACCTCGGCCGAGGGCGAGGCCAAGTTGATGTCAGCGTCGGCGCCAGGGCCCGTCGTAGGAACGGCAGGGTTCGTCGTTTTGGTCGCTGTCGCAGTGCTTTCGTCCGAGGCGTTCGCGGTGCTGTTGTCTGCGGCAGGGCCCATCTTCGCCAATGCGTTTGCCAGCAGTACCGCGTTATCCGCGCTCTTCGTCCTTGTCCACCATCCCCTGACAGCTTCGAGCTCCCTCATTCGCGCCCAAACAAAGTCCACGCCCCTTGACGGAATATCCGCCTGTTCAGGGCCCCTACCCGTTCCCACTACCACCTTCTTTATCCCCTCTACAACGTCCGCGTCACTACCGCATCCGATGGCCGCTTCAGCAGCGGCACCAAACCCACGCTTCGGCTCGCCCCAGTCCACAACTGCGCCTGTGCGCGGCTCCTCGCCCGTCGCAGCCATGGCCTGATTCTTTGGCCGTTTGTTGCGCCCCAGTCGCTTGAAAATGGACTCGGAGTTGGCGTCGTTGGTGCCCCAGCGCTTACCACGTTCGCACTTTTGCCTGACGAGATCGAGACAAGCTCGCGCGTCCTCGACGCTGTCATGGCCTGTCGAGCCGTGTTGCTTCTGAATTTCGCGCTGCAGATACTTTTGCGAAAGCCATTTGAGTGACGACTTGAGCGGCGGTCCACGCGGGTGCGGGTACAGGATCGACGTGTCGACGATGAAGGGGTGCGTTATTTTGAGCGCTTTGAGGTCGGAATCTAACGAATGGCCCACTAGAATCGTGCGCGGCGTGATGACTTCCATGAGCTTCTTCTGGATGTCGGAGAGAGTAGTTGTGACAGGGCGAAGCATTTCCTCAGTAATGCCAGAGTAGGGTGTGAGATAGTCAATAATGGGCCGGTCTGGCTTCACTAACTCGTCCATGAGCACTGAGCCATCCCACTTGACCAAACTGATGCGTGTAAGCTCGTATGTATCCTCCGCAGTCTTGCACATCTCGCAGTCCATAGTAAGGACATTTCTGCCTGCTGTCAGGCTGCCTTGTTCAATCTCTTGATCCGGCACTTCGCCGTCCTCGAGCTTCTCTACTGGTGTGTCGAGCCATCCATGCGCCAAATCTTGCTCCGCGGCCGTCCTCTGCTGGAGAGCAGCCTCCTTCTCTTCTGGGGTTGTGTAGTATGCTGGATGCAACGGGTACTCGTTTTCCAACAACTCTTCTGACGTCGCCAGGTATTCCGTGATGGACGTGCGCTGGTTTTTCCATTCGCCCCTTGGCGGCTGTGGCCCCTTCTTCTTCTTCTCGTCGACTCCCTTGGGCAAAGGCGAATTGAGGATTGCTTGCAGCGGCGAATGCACCTTGGAGAACTTATCGTCGCCGGGAGTCTTGATGGGCCAGATGTGCGGGAACATATCTGCAAACGGCCTCAAGGGCTCGGGCAACTTGTCTGCTACCAACTTGACGGGATAATAGTCGTCGGGATTCATAGCCAGTTTGCCATTTGTGTCCTGTGCCTCACCCTCTTGCGCTTGCGCCTGCGCAGCACTGTCCTCCAAAGGAATCGTTCCATTGAACATACCCGCTTCCAGACCAGGCACCATGACAATAACGAATCTGCGGATCTGCTGTTTGTTCTTGACTGCCACCCATTGCGGTGCATTCCCGTCACCGAGTATGTAGAGCGCTAGCGCCTGAAGATCGCCGATTTTGACGATAGACTGCAGGCGCGCACTGCTGGAGTGGCTGATAGAAGGGTAGTTATTCGACTGCTGCTTTGGCACCTTCTTCAGCTTCTTCGTCGCTCGGTTCTCGGCCGTCTCCCAGTCGCCGCCGCTAGCATTGTCGGTTGTAGCATCGTTGTCTTTGTGTTCGTGCGTGCCCTCTGTCGAACGTTCGGCGAACTCTTCATGGCTGCGTTTTTGAGCCATTGTGGGGATCTTATGGTCGTGGGAGTGAGGACGGCGCGCAGAAGACTTGAGAGAGTAGGTAACTTTAACATGGATTGGCGTCATTAGCGCGCCCGGCCTGGCCTTGGCGCGCCAGGCGGACCGCCTATTTCCGGGTACCTTTGTGGCACCAGCCACATGGCACGACGGACCAGCCCGTGCAACACCATCATTTCGCAAAAGCGCAGCTCAAGCTTTCTAATATCTGAATTAAGGGTTTACTCGTAGCACTCATAACTATAACAACGCGCTCTTGGGGGAATCTGCATCAAGGGGAAGAGAAGAGTCGAAAAAGCACAATAAACAAAAGGAGCCGCTCTTCGTAGTACACGTCAATCCTGACCACATGCTCCGTTGCATGATCAGTTTCCGTCCATCGGGTATCTTGCGGAGCTGCTTTAGCAGTTCCACCCATTCCTGCAACGACAGCAATAAGCATCCTCTGAGATCTCCACCAATGGCGGTGTCAACGTACGATCTGCTTCTGAGACCCGCGCTTCATCTGACCTATTGGCAGAAATCAGTCATTGGATGTCACTCTGCTTTGCTTTTCTTTGCTCCTTTACTCGTCATCCTCAAAGAAGCTCATAATAGCCTTCACTCCCATTGGGCCCAGACCATGGGGTGGGTAGCAGATGTAGACCGGGTCTTCGTGAGCACCGAGCTTCTCACGGAACTCGCTCTTGTTGGTGAGCTTGAGCTCGGTGGCAATGGCCTGGTAAGCACGGCTCAAAACCTTGACGCGAGGCTTCTTCATGTTGTGACCAGGCGTGAAGCGCTGGCTAGCACCACCACCAAACGTGACGTTGGTCGAACCAGTAGCCGCCACAGCCTTGAGGGCGTGCGTAACAATGTGCTCGATAGCGCCAGAAGGAGCACCGGGGAAGTCAAGCGAGTACTTGACCTGCCAGCCATGGTCGGGGCTAAGTTGCGCCATGGCAACGAAGGCGGCGATGGTGCCATCCTTGTCAACAGCGTAGTGGTACTGGCGATGATCCATGTCCTGCCATGGGTGGATGTCTGTCAAGTGGACCTGCTTGCCCTTGCGATTGGCCAGCCAATCCTTGATGCGCTGATCGATCTTCTCACGAACATCCCGCGGTGGCGGCGATCCGAGAGGGAAGTCGTGAAGCTTGACACCCTCCTTTTCCGCATGACGGATCTTGCGCTGCAGGTCATGGTCATGGGCAGCTGGGTTGTTGCTCGGATCAAGACGTTGTTCGGCAGCAACTGAGAAGGTCCGCCAGTTGAAGCGCGTCGCGAGTGCCTCCTCCACATCGGGACCACAGAGTAGCCAGAGAGGCTTGAGGTTACGCTCTCTCTTGATGAAGCGCAGGTATCCGGAGATGATCTTAGTGTACTGCGATTGGTGGCAAAGGGGGTCGCCAACGGTAATAGCATAGTCACCCTGGGGCACGTAGCCAACAGCAGCGCCGGTGTATTCGTCACGCCAGATCTGCGTGCGCTCTTCCAACCACGAAGTGTTGGATGCATCACCATAGTTGGCAATGAGCTTCTCGATGGGCTGGAAGTCGATGGCGGCAGCGGCGCGATCCTGGCCTTCCCATGGCGGATGCATGGTGCTTGCTTCAGGATGCCGCAGCTGCTTCACAGGCGCCTTTGCGGGCAAACTCCTGGGATCGCGAGGGAAGAGAGAACCGTGCCTGATATCGCCCAAGTTAAGGAAGAGCATGAGCATACGCTCAAGACCAATGCCTCCACCTCCGTGAGGGGGAGCGCCCCATCCAAAGCCCTGCACGTATTCCTCCAATGTTCTGGGGTCCATCTTCTGTTTCTCCATGTTATTCACTAGCATGTCTGCATCATGGATACGCTGACCACCAGACAGTATTTCTTGGCCACGGAGGAAGATATCGAAGGAGTTGGTAACCTCAGGGTTGTTGGGGTCAGGCATGGTATAGAAAGGTCTTGCGGAAGTCGGGAACTTGTCGATGATGTAGTAGTCAACGCCGTACTTCTGCTTGACGACCTTGCCGAGTTGGATTTCATCCTTCGTGCCCATGTCTTCATTTTCCGGAAGCGGGTCGCCGTTCTCGTCCCTCCAGCCAGACTCGTTGAGCAACTTGATGGCCTCAGCGAAGGTCAGCCGGAGAGTTTGGTCTGCCCATACGAGATCCTCGTGCGGGAACTGGCGCTTAACGACATCGATTTCGTGCCGGTAGTGTTGATAGACACCCTTGAAAATGTGCTTGAAGGTGTTGTCAAGAACGCGTAGCACTTCGTGGTAATGTTCGTCAATGGCCATCTCAAGATCGAGACCGGTATATTCAGTCATGTGTCTGTGAGTGTTGCTGTTTTCGGCACGGAACACGGCACCAATTTCGTAGACCTTGCCGAAGTCGGCAGAGATACACATCTGCTTGGCCAACTGAGGGGACTGGGCCAGGAATGCAGGGCGACCAAAGTAATCGATCTTGAAGACACTAGCGCCAGACTCGGTCGCACCACCTTGCAATTTTGGCGTGTGAATTTCGATGAACCCTTGGGAGTCCAAGTAGGAACGGAAAAGGTTACAGATGCCAGACTGGATGCGAAAGATGCCTTGGGATGTGGTCGTACGAAGATCGATGATGCGGTTCGACAACCGAGTCCTGTCGGACACTCTGACGCGAGTATCGCCCTCCTTTTCGGTCTCGGCCTTGGAAACCTCGGCTTCGGCCACATTGAAAGGAAGGGACTCGGTGACCTTGCCTTCGACGTGAAGCTCGTGCACAGAGATCTCGACATTGTGGATGGTGGTGCTCTTGATGGCGCCCTCCTTAGCCTTGGGCTCCTGGATGATACCCTTGACCAGGACGACCGACTCGGCGTCTAGATGCTCGGCCCAGTAAACAAAGTGGGGAGAGATATGAGCATGCTCGTGCAGTACTCCTTGTACGGTTGTTGTCTGCTGGCGGAAGACGAAGAAGACCAGATGTGCGCTCATCTTCCGGATGTGGTGGATACGTGCCCTGAAGACGATTTCTTTGCCGACCTGCTCCGGGGACAGGTCCATGATGTTGTAGCGGTCCACATGCTCGCGGTCGGTCGCGTACATGTTCACGGGAAGGACGCCGTACTTGGCGCTCATCTCTGGCGTTTCCTCCTTCTTGGCCCGCTGTTCCATTTCCCGCCTCTTCTGCTGCTGAGCCTCTTGCCGCTCCTCGGCTTCTCTCTTGTGCTTCTCGGCCTCGGCCTGCTTTTCGTGCTTCTTCTGCTGCGCCTTGCTCATGGGCTCGCCTTCGCGGTTGAGAGGCACGTCTCCCGAGTCCGAGTCGTCATCGTGGATGAGGTGCAGCTTCTCGCGGACGGCGCGGATGGGGCTGTGCGAGGCGCCGGTAGAGAAGGTGCTGTTGCGGTGGTTGGTGCGATCGAAGGTGCCACTGCCGCGGGCCTCGCGACGGTCGAAGGTGCCGCTGCTGCGGCCAAACATACCACTGCTGCGCGGAGAGGATATGGGCGAGGCAATGGGGGATTGGCCATTGGGCTGGGGGCTCTTGAGCGACTTTTCGTCGTCGGTGTTGGGCTGGCTGCTGGAGCCCGTCTTCAGCTTGTTGAGGGCTCTCTTTAGCGATGGCATGGTGGCGGTAGGGGAGGAGTGGTGCGTGGGGGAAGGATGGATGATGGGGTGGCAACAAAGCCGGCCACAGACGTCTTAGACGAGACAAAGCCTGCGGTAAAGTGTGTAGGGGAAAGGGAAAGGGCGGGAGCGGAGGGGGGCGGCGCGCGCGGTTTTGAGGAATCGCGGCGCCCTTCAATTCGCGGCAACGTCATAAGCCGCCCGGACCGGATGGGGAGCGGCGGCCGAGGGAGCTTCATCACGCTTAATCGTCCGTGGCGTCATCCACGACACTTCGGTGCATTGCTTGGTCCGGCAGAATCGCCCGCGGCATTCCGCATGGAATACCGTGCCCAGAAAAAGCTTCGAATCTGAAATGCGCCACGCCTCTGCTGATCGCCCTGGTGGCTGTTGTGTGCAAGTCCCAAGGGGTCGCGAACGGCCCCGGATTCTTCGCTTTCCCGCCCGGCATATCCGTACCTAGGTAGGTTCCATGCCCCAGAAGCTTCCACCTCCAACATGCCTCGTCGGCACCATGTCGGATCCGACGGTCTAGCCTTTTGTCCATGATCGCGATCCCCAGCTGAATTAAAACCGATCAGCCACGACCTATCCTAGTCCATAGCCACCGCTCTTTAAGCTCCAACAACAAGCGTGCAAAAGCAAGATTTAGCGTGGAAGACGTAGAGAGAGAGCATCGCCCAGTGACATCATCAACCCTCAACTCTTCCCCATACGTCCTGAGATGCGATTTGGAAAAAGTCCCTGGATCCGCTCACTGGTCCTTTTGCGCCCTCACCGGGACGGGGAGCAACGCCGCCGCGTGCGCTTGTGCGGGTGAGAGTCCACTTAGCTTGGCGGGACCTACCGTTGCCTACGTCAGCCTGCAAGTCGCGGGGGACCGTGCGGGTCCGAGATGGGCTTCATCTACGAGTAGGTTGCGCCATACGTGCCACACCACATGCATGTCGCATAGGTAGGTACGAGTCTTGAAGTCACACAACCCAACCAAGGACACGGTTCCGATCGTAACCACATTGACAAAACCCGTAGTTACCTTCCGCGGTTAATACTCATACCCTTCATAACCCTTTTCATCTTCATACAAACCAAATCAAACATTTATAGATTAATACCTCAACGAGCAGATCAGATCAATTTCCCTTCTCTCCGCTCTCAGTCTCAAACCCGATCCTGATAGCACTTACCCACCCCTCGCATGTGCCCGAACCTCTTCCTCGCTCATCGCACTCCCAAACCCACCCCAACCATCAAACTCCGTCGCAAACTTCACCGCAGCCTTAAGATAATAGCCCTCTGCTACGTTCGGCCACGTCTTCTCCGCCTCCTGCATGCTGCGCAGCGCCTTGACGTAGTGCGCGTCAAGATTGTATCCCCCCTTGAGCGCGAGATGTTGCACGTCTTTCCAATCCTTGCCCTGGAGGTCGAAATCCTCGATGCGCTTGAAGTCGAGCGCAGGCCGCAGCTGCGCGACATACGCCGAAATCACGAACAGTGCCCATTGTCGTAGCAGCGGGACGTGCCATTTGGCGGGAATGAGGGGCAGCAGGACGCGCACTGCATGCGAGGTGTTGAGCAAGTGCACGACGAAGAAGTCGTACTTTTCCGTAGTGCTGCCTCCCTGCCGCGCCAGCAACAGGGCCACCGCGACTTTCTGCCCCTCCATAAACTGCTCCTCCAGGTTCTTGCCGGTTAGATCCCAGCTGTTCCAGTGCTCAAGCACGGCATCCTCTCTCTCCTTGAACAACCTTTCCAAATTGTCGCCGCCAGGTGTCTCGAAAAGGTTATTGAACCGGTCGTCATCGTGGACCCGTTGTAGGATCTCGGTAAGAGAACGAGTCTGGAAGTCAGACGGACGGCTGTACTCCGGATCGTCAAGGTAAAGATGCTGGAAATCATAGAAGCAGCTTGTGAGCGCGAGAGCCTCGATGGCGAGGGTGCGAGATCGCAACTCGTAAGCGTAGCCTAAATGAATGAGAGGATGGCCGACTGTACGCGCGGACGAATCTGTTAGCTTGGATATACTAGAGGCAGTGCTGCATGGCAAAAAGAAGCTTGTACGGGACACATACGCCCAGAGATGAGGTTGTTTATGAGCGGATTCTCTCCCTCGAAAAGGAAGTCCTTCAACTCAGCCTTCCAGTCATAGCTGTACTGGACAAGCTGGTCCTCGAAAAAATCAATGAAAGCTCTCTGATACCTACACGTAGCCATCAGCTCATGGACGACGTCTGGTATGTTTATTCCGGAACCAAACATACTCTCTTTTCCCCAGAAAGTCTCGCCAATCATGCTTCGCAATCTCGCTCGGCGAATCCGTCCATGGCTCCAACTCCTCGGCCTCCTTGTCATAGATGTCGTTCAGGTGCTCAGCTGTGGCCCCAAATATGTACGCAGAGCCTAGAATCTTTGCCCTGCCCCATCAGCCACTGCGCAAGCTACTATATTGTTTCGATCGTCCACCGGAGAAGTTCGACAAGAGAAGACGACAGGACAGGCGCACAATACGTACGTGAGGCGTGTGGTTGTGGAAGCGCAGCTCATGGTAGATGATCGAGTGGTTCGCATGGTTCGCGCGGATCAGGTGCTTCAGTGTGCGCGGACGCTTCTCCGCCGCCGTCTCGACATCGTGGATGGTGACGGATGGAATGTCGGCCTTCGGGACTGCGGCGCCGAAACCGAAGGACGGCAGCCGGAGCGACGGAATGGAGAACATTGTGTGGTTTTGCTCGTGCTAGGATTGGAAAAGCATTGGGGTGGCCTGGCGTAGGGCTGATGGCGGATGATGTTGAAGGTGGGTAAGTGTGGGGTGACCAGAGAGCTCAACGCGGGGTTATCGGAATTAGCGATGCCAAGGCTCCAGTTTGCATTGGATATGAAAGGGGACGTCACGTCCACACATGGGCCAAAGCAGAGATTGCAGCACCATCGCTGAACTCTATTCCTGAATGCTGCCCTTCACGAGACTACTCAATCATCCTACATCTCACTCGCTCGACTCTAGCCAACTTGCTGCACTCCGTCCCCTCCTCCCCTTCAGCAAACATGCAATATTGAAAGAGACCACCGCCACACCAGTAAACCAGCCCCATGCCTCAAACAAGCTCTCCGATAACAAACAGGAGACCTCTGTAAAAAAGGTCCCGCGACAGCTTGAACGCAAAAGTTGAATCTCGATCGCCTGCTTTCGAATGCTTCAGAAAAACGACAACTTTCAGCCGCTCCCCTTTTCGAGGGACGGCTGTACAACGGCGGGGTGAGTATTGTCCTCCCGCTGTCTTAGTAGAACGCCCCTTTCCCAAATGCTACTGGCGGGCTGGCCGGCGCAAAACAAAGAAATAGAAACTCGCTAATTCGCTTTGCCCGCAGAAGAGCTGAGCTCCGCTAATGAAATGGTGACCGAATCTGCCAACTGTGTGCTCATGGAGCGCTCCAAACAACACCCGCAGGAAATGAGAAGAAGTGAATTAGGTCTGGTAGACGAGATTTGTATCGTCATCGTACACAGACGAGGTAGGAAACCGAGGAAAAAGGGGAGAAAAAAGAAAATGCTTGAAAAATCCTGGCCACAGTAAAGCGGCCGATACCCCTTTGCACGGCTGCGACGTGCGGTTGGGGAAGTTCCGTCCACTCCAGGCGGTGAACCTGTCGAACTAACCCAATAAACAAAAGAAAGAAAAAAAAAAGGCACCCAAAAATTCTCAGGACAGGATCAACACAGAAATTTAAGCCTCGGTCACGTTGCCCCAGTGGGTGCAACGTGACCCGGACGAGAAGGCCCCTGGGGTGGTCTGTGCTGCTGATAGTACCGACTAGGGGACCCGCCACGGCTGCCGTGACTGCCCTGAGACTCGGGTGAGGATGAGGGGTGCGCATACGGTGGGTTGGGAGCGCCCAGATTGTTATTATGATTCTGTTGATGACCGTTATGATGGCTATTGGAAGGGCCTTGGTTCGGGTTATTTTTACCTGGGCCATTGCCGCCAACATGTCGCACGGAGCTCTCGGTCTGCCAGGATGCAGGATCCGTCTCGATGCGCGCAACCACAGGAGTCGACGAGCGGCCGGAGTTGTGCTGAGCAGGGATTGTTTGCACTGTGGTCTGCGGAATCTTGCCGAGCTCGCCGACACGCTTGAGAATTTCCTTAGTGGTAAGCTCCGCGCTGAGGTCGAACATTGACGAGTCGGTCAGAATGGACTGCAAGTCTTCCGGAACCTACTCAAATGAATTAGAATTGACCACAAAATCAGCAGCGGGATACACTAACCTCGCACATGGAATCGTTGCACTGTATCAGCGTATGCACTGCCTCAATGGCGAGGAAGCTGCTATCCATGTCGGGGCTCTTGGTGCTAGAGTAAAGGATATTAGGCGCAATGACCGTGGCAAGGTTGTGGATGTCCATCTTTGATCCTGTCTCCTCGTCCACGGTATGGAAGGAAGAGACCCAGTTCATGAAGGTGAACAAAACTTCCATCGTATCACGATGAACCTTGGGCATCAAGCAACACGTCAGGTGAAGCACGCGCCGACGCTTGTCTTCGTCCGGAATTTCTGTGCAATGTTAGTCAAAGACTCACTGCAAACTACAGACAGATACTTACTGGCTCCAGTGATGAAGAGGCGATGTAACTTGAACGTCATGACAGGATCCGGTAGTTCACGAAGGAACTTCTTGAGCAATGCTGCAACCTGGACGGGGCTCTCCCGCGTCAGGTCGACAGCATCACCACCCTTGGCATCGATCTCCTCCGTGAGTTCCCTTAGGCGCTTGATGTTGCCGTTCTTACGGAAGACACCTTCGACAGACATGTCCATTGTGCGCATGGCCGAGACAGCATCTTGAACCAGGGCAGGGACCTTGAGCGTACCAGGACCCACGCAATCAGTCGATTCGGCACCATCCCTTTCGACAACATACTCCAAGGCTTTACCGAAGACACCCTTCTTCCCCTTGGCGCCCTTGGGCTCTTTCTGCTTCCCTCCCTGGAAGGCTTTGCCGAACTTATTCCAGAAGTTGGGCCGCTTCTGGCTCTCGATCAGCTCAAGAAGCTCTTCTTGGTTAAAGTGGCCTTCGAGCAAGGGCTCCATGGAAAGTACAGCAACGTGGCGTACGATAAAGTATTCCAAAGCAGTGAGCTCTGAGAAGTACTTCTTTCCGCCCGTATGAGTTTCACCAGCAGCAATTGCCTTGTCGAGCTCGTTAGCCCCAGAGACATCCCTGCGGTGGCCGTTAACAAGCTTGGGCTTCGGTTCTTGGCCAACAAGGTGATCCCGCGCATATCTCGCTGCATTTGGTCGTTGATCCTTGGCCTGCTCGGCGGCAACGATACGCGGAATGTCATCCAGTGCGATTCCGTTGGAGCCAAAGGTCAGGGGGCGGGTGTCGTTAGCCTGCTCGCGCGATTGTTCGATACGCATTGCCTGGGATGTTCCTTCAGTCGCGTCGCCGGCAGAGCCAGGACGGACGCCTGCTGGGCCGTCCATGACTGTAGATTGCCGCGGGCGCTTCATGGTGTTTGAAAGATGCTTATCCAGTCTGGTAGACCGGAGTCGTCGGATGTCGCCAAGCGTCTGCTCGTAAGAGGAGTTTGCGGCGTGGGCAGCGCCGGAGTTGTGACCGGTGTATGACTTGGAGCGCGTATCTGAGCGAAGCAGAGGCGGATCTGCAGCGTCAGAGCCCGCCGGAGAAAGACGATGGCCTGAGTTGGAATCATAGTCCATCAAGTTCGGGTCATCTAGGCCTCATTTGTTAGCGTGGTCCAAGGTCATAATGCAACGTTCGCCCAGCCTCACCTGAAGTATGTGGCAGCGCACCACTAGTGCGCAGGGTCGCTAGAAGCCTTGCGTGAGCCACCCTCAAGAGGTGAATATATTGCCTCAACCTCGTGACTTGTACAAAGCCAGATTCAGCGTCCGAGACACTCGTCGCACATTGCGTGCAGAGAAGCCTTTCATGAACGCTGCTCCATCTGGCATCATGCAACTCCCGCAAGTCTTTGTCACAATCCTGGCACGCCATGCAAGCGACGTGGAAGACTCGATTGCCCTGCTTCATGCACTTATCCTCAACCGGCTTGTCGCAAACCGGACAAGTATCGGCTACTCGCTGAACAAGAAGCGCAGAATCCGCAGCGGCCTCGGCCGTACCGTCCGCCTCGAGTTTCGGTTCGAGAGCGTTGATCTGGTCCATAAAGGCCGTGAGGCCTTGAGCACTGCCAGTCTCACGCTCAAGCTTGAGCGCGCCCTGAAGACAGATCCTAATAAGGAGCTTGAGGTAGTGAGCGAGACCTGTGACAAGGGACAACAGTTCCTGCGTCACACCAAGCCTCCGCACGCCAGTGTCCTGGGATTGAGCCAGAAGCTGGAAGAAAGCCACAACCTTCTTACAAAGCAGCTTCGCTTCCCGGGAGTAGGAGAGACCTGCAGAACAAGGAATTGCGGGTTAGCGGGAAGAGCTGGAGTGCCAGAAGCAACACAAGGACATACCTTTAGGGGTCTCGGCAACCAGTAAACGGTCGAGATCATCGGCGGCTTCAAACAGAAGGTCGATGTGCACAATGAATCGCCTGGCAGCCAGAACTCCATCGAAGTAGGCTCCGTTGCTGACGTGCAAGAGCATGTCTGAGATGCAGGTGGCCGAGCGCTCTTCGAAGGCGGAGAGGGTCTTCCATATCCAGTTCACCCGTTCCTCGACGCGCTCTTCCTCCATGCGGACGTCCTTCCTGAGCTCCTCGTTGTCTTCTTCCACGACCAACGCCTTGTCGACGACAGGCTCCCCCGACGAGTGCAGACGCACGTTCCAGAACTTGTGAATCATGTAGCACTCCGGGTGCCAGTGTTGGTTTTGGCCGTTGCGGAATATCTCGACGAACTGCTTGAGAATGGCCGTCTGGCAGCCGTTGCAGCGCTGGGCGAACTTTGTCGAGTAGTGGAAGTGGCAGTAGACGCTGCCATCATGCTCGTAGTAGCTGTCTTGCGCTCCGAAGACCGTCGGACAGACAGAACAGGTGAAATGCTCAATGTGATATTTACGGTCAAGCGCGGTTATGTACGAGCCTCGCAGGGCTCCGCCGCAGTCGTAGCAGAGGAGGTCGAGGCGGCGGAAGTAGTCCGTCTCGCACAGTGGGTACTGGTTCGGGCCCTGGTCGGGGACGGGGAAGAACTTGGAGGCCACGATCTTATCGCAGTCCTAGAGCGAGAGGTCAGTGAGGGAATCCGGGGCGCGGCAGGCATCGGGGACGACTAACGTGGCATGTGAAGCACTCCAGGTGGTACGTATCGCCGAGTGCTCTGACAAACTGTCCTGTGAGGTGTCCACCGCATTTCCCGCAAGTGCGCGAGCCGCTTGGCCTCCGCGAACCTTGACCGCGCGACCTGTCTCGCGCAGGGCGCGCGTCTGCAGCGTTTTCGGGGGCCCTGGAGCGGTCGTCCTCCTCGAGCGGCCCCGGGCCTCCCTGCAGGGCGGCCGAGGGGCCGTTGTTGTTGGACGGCGGGAAGTCGTCGGCGTCTCCCATGGCATGGTCGACGGGACTGTGGCCGTCCGTGGGAGGCTGACCCTCTGAAGGGGCAGCCATGTTGTGTGCCCCTAAACCCGGACCTCTGTGTCCCTCAACGCCGATTGCCGCGGGACCAGGTGGGAGACGTGTAACTCAGGGTCCGCGAGCCGGCGAAACGAGCGACGGCCGGCCGGGGTGCGGCCAGGGTTGGTTGGGTCGAGGGGGGTGGTGAGAGGGTGAAGGCGGAGGCGCGAACCGCGACGGAGAGGGGGGTGGAGGAGGCGCGTGGAGGGCGGCTCTCGGTGGTGGTCGTGGTGGTCGAGGTGGTAGGGATCACGGAGGGCGATGCGCGGGCGCCAAGCTACGGAGGGGCAATTGCAGGGGCGCGGCCAGAGTTTATGGGTGATTTTCCTGAGCAGCGTGCGATCCTCCTGAAGTGGTGGACAGTGACATGGGCGGTGTTATTATTGCGCAGCAGCCGGGGAGATGTCGGTCGCGGTAGGGGAGACGGGCGAGGAGAGCTGAAACGCAACGACGGGGAGAGGGAGGGGTCACGCCGCCATGCACCAACGGGAGGGGAGAGAGAGTCGCTGGCTGGCTGGCTGGCTGGCAGGCTTGTCGATAGAGGAAAGGGGAGGGAAGATGGTGTTGTTTATGGACGAGGCATTTGGGAGAGGGGGGGCGAGCGAGGGACCTAGGGTTTAGATTGAGTATGCCCGTGCTTCTGGCGGCAGGCGTGTTGATCGATCCAGCGCGCGCGCAACCAACTCGCTCTCTTGCTGCTGCTGCTCGGGGCATTGTTGTGTCATTTTTCCCTTTTCCAAGGGTCCTGCTTCCCCCACGACCGAACAAACCCACCTACCCACGCCCGCTAATCCCCTGCCCTCACCGCCCACCCTCAACCTCGCCAATCCTAGAAGAATCATGTCTGCTGCACGCGGCCGGGGCGACGCCGGCGGCGACGAGGAAGTCGGCACCGAGCTCAAGCTGGGCGAGTTCCAGGGCGTCACCACCCTCACCCTCTCCGAGGCTCGCCTGATCATCGACGCCATTGTCGAGCATCGCAAGAAGAACAAGATCTCCGTCAACGAGACCGAGACCCTCACCAAGATGCGCACCTACCTCGACGTCTTCTCCCGCTTCAAGGAGCGCGACGACTGTGACTCGATCGACAACCTGCTGCGCACCCGCAACGACCTCGCCGGCTTCGAGCGCTCCCAGCTTGGTATGCGCCCCGCGCCTTGTCCTTGTCCCCCCGCGACCCTTGTCTGACTTGACGTGCTAGGCACCCTCTGCTGCGAGACCGCCGACGAGGCCAAGACCCTGATCCCCAGCCTGCAGGACAAGATATCCGATGAGGACTTGACTGCCTTGCTGAACGAAATCAGTCGCCTGCGCCACTTTGCCGAGTAAAAGAACATCCAAATCGCATGCCTCTGGGACTGCCAGATGCCAGGTTATTTGCGCTTCGCGATCACGCTAACAATCCATGTATAACTAGAGGAAAAGATACCCCAATGGGTGCCACTTGCAGCGAGATGGCTCATTAGGGCACGGCAAAAATGCCAAGCTGAAAACAAAGAGCAGCTCGGCTGTGGGAAAAGACTGGAGTTCTGGCGATAAATTACACAGGGAAAGCGTCAATTGGATGATGAGCAAAACGGAAACCCACGAACTTTCAAGACTTTAACGTTGGCTGAGTAGGAACCTTTAAGCAAATGCACATCAAAGTCATAATGTCAGCGCAGAAAAAGGTCCAAACATTTTAACCGCATCGCGTGCGAATCGTACGAGAGCCCAATTTCCTCCGTCAGTTCACCGAGCACGGCATGTTATACAATTCCTTTCACCCTCCTTCCACCCTTCTTCTACCCGTTGATCCAATTTCCCAAACCTGCCAGAACGAAAACATGAGACACCAGAACTGTCAGCGCGTAAATCGAGAACAATAAACGGTACATCGAGGCGGAAAAAGAAGTCGCAGCAAAGCAGAAATACTCGAGTCACTTTGCCCTCATGGGAAAGAGAAGTTCTTGAAAAGTATTGTCGATCGGATAATGACCCAATTTGTACGCTCCCCTTTTCGACGGCAATTTGAGTACTGCGCGCATTCCTTGGAAAAGGGAGTGAAGAAAAAAGAAAAAAAAAAAAAAAAAGAAAAGAAAAGAAAAGAAAAGAAAAGCATCACTCCTCCATTCCATCCCAGTATCTCCCTCTTCCAACTTGAACAAGAAAAAGAAAAATGTACACGTGAATGAATGTGGACAATCTGGTCTCGCCTTTCAGAGAGAAAAGAAAAAAGAGGCAAGTGCAAAGGGTTGAAAGGAGAAGTATCCCACGGCCAGCCGTGCGTGTAAGTTTCCACACCTAGCAGACAGCCTTAACCCTACGTGCCCCAATGAAAGGTGCTACCCAGGATGGACATATCTGTGAATCCTTGGGCCTGGCAGAGATCCAGCAAAAAGAGAATTTCCAGACTAATGACCACCAACACCTCGCTTGCTTAAGTGTCCATAAAGAAAATGTTTGTTCTGAAAGAGCGAAGGTACGGTCTGATCTGGGGCATGACGGCGCCCAGTATGACGGGAAAACAAAGGAAAAGAATTGCATGTTTCGAACTATCTACCCTCTTCGTGGCCACCTTCTAAGGTGATGATGTGTGTCCCTTTCTCGATGGGCTTGTCGAAGCACGAGGGGTCGGGTCTGGATCATGAACGTCGGAGTGTGAAGCTTTCGGAGTTGCCTCAGTGTCGACGTCAATCTCTTTGACCGTGTCACCTGGCCGCTGGGGTAGAATTTCTGGCGGAGTGAGGGAAGTGATTTTGTCTTGAACGGTTTCTGCCTCTTTGTTTGCAGGTGTCCGGGCAGTCTCTGAGTGTTCACCCAATGGATTCTCTTCGATAGCCGCAGGTGGAGTTGAAACCAGGGCGTCAGCAATCACCATCTCTTCGACGGAGATGACACTACCATGGCTGTTCGTACGCATCATTTCGACGCCGAGTTTAGATGAACCACGCGCCCTACCCTTGGGGCTACGAGCACCAGGGCTACGGTCGCGCGAGGGCGAATTGCCGAGTTCCTCGTCCTCGTCGTCTCCGGACTCCGCTGACTCGTGTTTCATCTTTTCAAGCGAATGTCGCTTAGCTGTAATTTGTTCTGAGGAGCGCTGCTTGCGGGGTGCCGGATGTTCCATAGCGGCCGGAGCGGAGGTCTCGTGACGGAGAGGTAGAGGGGCTGGCATTGGGTGAAGGAGCTTTTTCTGATCTTCTAGGGCTGCAGCCTGTTCCTCTGCTATGCCCAATCCACCAATTTCACGAGCCAGATCACGTTCTTTCCATTCTTCTGTACCTTGCTTGCTGATGACCACTGGAACATCATCGCCACGGCCGTCGTTCTCTCCGAAGAAACTTGAGCTTATGGAATCTTCACGGCTCGAGCCACGGTAGCTTCCAGGCGGCAGCTGAGCGAAGCCGGACGAGTTGGATGTAGGGCTGTCTTCCAACCGACTAGACTCCTGGCGAAGGTTGGAAGGGACAAGTGGGGGCAATTGTGCTGGTGTCCAGTTTGGGGGTGGCGGTCTCCATTGGCATAGTCTCCCAAGCACCTCAGTGAGTTTGGCAATCGTCGGTGGTTTCTCAATAAGAGCATCGAAGTGATGTGGTGCCGAGAGCTCCTTGAGGTAGCCTGTTACGGCAACTATCGGAGTGTTGCTATTGGGATTCTTAGTCTCCCGAATCATGCGGGCAACATCGGCGCCGTTGACCTGTGGAAGTCTATATTCCATCATTATGATGTCGAATTTGACCTCGCTCATGGCATAACGGATTGCTTCTGGGCCAGTCCGGACGCAAATCGTACGACAACGTAACTTTTCGAGCAGCTTTTCCATGACCAAACGGGAAACTGGGTGATCCTCGCAGATAAGACAGTCCAAAGGCCTGAAGACCGGTCCATCTATAGCAACATGAGACATCCTACGCGTGCTTTGCCTTCGCCTATGTACTCGAAGGAGAGCCTCTTTCTGTTTCGAATCTTCGTTGTCGGAAGAAGATGGCGACACAGTGAAGACCTGGCTCCTTCGTTTGTGGTGCGATGCTGCACTAGTGGGTTCTTCGTCTTGCGATCCGATGGTTTGAGAACGAGTACGAGGGAAGCTGTTCTGCCGCTGATGAGCAGCAGCACTAGCTTTTTCCGGTGGAACGGTGGCACCCGGTGTTTTGGGTTGCTTCATCGGGGAAGTGCCAGGGAGTTTCGCGTTGTTTGCCATTCTAGGCGCGTCAAAGAAACTGCCAGGCTGCAGAGAGGAGCCACCAGCAGTGGGTGGTTGGTGCGAGAGCGACGAAGCACCGCTTGAAGTTTTCCTCCGTTCATGGTTTTGGCCTGTACTGAACGACACCAGAAGCGGCGAAGATGGCTGCGAGGCTCGGCTAGGAGAAGAGCTGACTTGGCTAACTGAAGGTGATGATGGTCTGCCGTTCCCTTTACTTGCTGATGACTGTGTCCTCTTCAGTGGAACATGCCCCATAGGACTTGAGTCAAGAGAAGGTGATGGCGAGGTCACCGAAGGAGACGTGACTGTTGAAGGAGGTTTGCTTTGCGCCTGCATAGCTTCGGCACGAAGCTTTTGGATAACGTCTTTGTTGGCCTTTTCCAGTACTGGCAGATTCTTAAAAGCAAATGCTCCGAAGTCGTCAGTGGCCATAGGTTCACTTAGCCGTCTAGTCCTGCCTTCGCGTACATGAGGCGGAATATGCAACGGCATCAAACTTCTCTTCACAGAATTAACTTGCACCTGAGATCGGACGCGCGACAGAGCATCGTGGGGCCTGTCCGGGTAATCCGCGCCGGGAGTACCAGTGGATGAGACGTTCTGGTCCTCAAATTCCGCAGCGAAATTTTGCATCGTCGCACCTCTTGCGTCAAAATATTCCGTATCTTCCGGGTTTTCAGAGGCAGGTACAAACGAAGCCTCATCGTCACGGAGAGAGTCCCAGTTCATATCAGCAAACCATGGGTGCTTACGAATCTCCTCGCCACCACTGACAAAATTGTCCTCGATGTTGGCACCAAGCCGCTTCCGCGGATCGGTGGACATCAGGCGGTTCATGAGGTCCTTGGCCTCGTCAGACACTTCGTACTCATCCTCAGGTGGCCAGTCGATTTTCCGTTCGAGAATATTCTGGAACACTTCATCTGGCGTCTCAGCATGGAAGGGAGGATATCCATAAAGACACTCGAAAAGTATACAACCAAGAGACCACCAGTCACTGACTTCGTCTTGGCCACTGCCATTGATCGTCTCGGGTGCCAGATAGTCTGGAGTACCGACAAAACGACGATTACTGTCCTCTGGATCAAAAAGAGCCATGGGCGGAGGCATCATTGTTGAACTAGGCGGTGGGGTGTTCAACACAGCACTCTGGTGACTGATGGTGGGCTGAAGGGTGTATGGGTCCGGAGAACCGCCGCCGCCGTCTTCGCTCATGTAAACCTCTTCCTCGATTCGGCGTTGATTGGTCGGGTGATCGTCAACAATCGAAAACCTGCGGAACAGCGCATTCAGTGCTTCACTGTCTCCGCTATCGCTCCTTTGGCCAGAGGCCCGTCTTGGTTCCTGAGTAAGAGACAAGCTGAAGTATGATGGCTGGCCCAGATCGCCGCTGAGAGCAGGGGTCAAGGCGGGGGTGTTCTGTGGGGAATGACTTCCTTGGGCATCAAATGAAGCCGATCGAGATGATGTAACCGATAGCGCTCTGTGGAAAGGGCCCTGCTTGAGAAGATCCGGGGCTACTTCGTCAGCTTTGCTGTTCAAGGCTCTCTTCTGACGACCGATCAATCCCATGCGCGACAAACCAAAGTCTGTCAATTTCAGATGACCTTTTTGATCGATGAGGAGGTTGTCCGGCTTGAGATCACGGTGAACAATCCCCCGACTATGCAGATGCTCCACACCAAGCACCACCTCCGCGAGATATTTCTTGGCCCAGTCTTCAGGCAACGCACCAAGAACCTTGATGAGCGAAGCACAATCTCCACCATTTAGGTATTCCATGACGAGATAGAGATAGTCTTTGCTGGAAAATGTCCAGTAGAGCTTGGCGACGAAATCACTCTCTCCTTGCCACATCATGATCGCTCTCTCTGCTTTGACATTGGTGACTTGGTTCTTTGCAATCATGTCTGCCTTCTTGAGAACTTTGATAGCAAAGTAGTCACCTGTGGACTTCTTCTTGGACAGGTACACACTGCCGAAAGCACCTTTGCTGATCGGCTTGATGATCTCGAAGTCCTTGATCGAGGGCGGCACAGCCCTGGGCTGCGGATTGCTACTGGGAATTAAACGCGGCGACACCGGCGGGCGAAGTACATCAGAACCAGCTGTGGACGATTGTCGTCGGTGATGGTGCACATGCTGCGCTGTGAGTGCTGGAGACGAAAACTCGCTTGTCGACAAGATTGGAGAAGTGATGGGTGAGTGAATAGCATCCGAGCCACCTGGCCCTCTACCTTGGCCTTTTGACATCCTTAAAGGTGAGGAAGGTGGCTGTGGATGTTGTCTCGCTGGAGACTGTTGCCTGCTGTTTTGCATGACACTTGGGAGAATGAGACTCCGGCGCTTGCGTTCACGGGAACTCGTTACTCTTTTAAGGCCCATTTCGGAACTGGGAGACTCGGCTCTCCGTGGTCCAGACATGACAGATGACCGCATACTGCTGTCACTGTCGGCTCCTGTGTCGCTCTCAAAATGCATAGACGCACGTTTGCTGTGGGACACTATGCTAATGGCGCCTCCGTGTGACCGTGGTGTCTGACTACCCCGAGGACTGCTTGATCTCGTAGAAGTTGCGGCCGACGAGGGTCGACGACCCATGTGAAGATGGGAAGAGTCGCTAGAATTGCGCATAGCTGCTGTCAAAGACGAGGGATTTTCTAGGGAACAAGGGAAAAGGCCCTCTTCTGGTTGAGCATCTGGCGTTTCACCCTCGAAAGTATTGTCATCGGTTTGGCTAGCCGTACTTTCGCCCGAATCGCTCAACTCACCCCGAGCAAT
The DNA here is from genome assembly GCF_010093885.1 of Aplosporella prunicola CBS 121167. Classification (NCBI taxonomy): domain Eukaryota; kingdom Fungi; phylum Ascomycota; class Dothideomycetes; order Botryosphaeriales; family Aplosporellaceae; genus Aplosporella; species Aplosporella prunicola. The sequence continues at coordinate 426,787 of NW_022983530.1, read as the reverse complement.
GCTCTGGGCCTTGGAAATGGCGGCCTCGATGCATTCTTGCACAAGGATCTCGAACTCGCCACGAATGCGCTCCGAGTACTCGAGAATCCTGCGATACCGGAAAATGGCATCGACCTTTGCCTTGGAGTACTTTGCCGTATCCTCACACAACTGAAACAGACCCTGCTCTCCTTCATTGATGCCAATACTGGGGGATTGCCACTGCATCACTTGGGAGATACGATTTTCGGATTGCGGAGATTGGGTCCTCAGCTCGGTCGTCAGCTGACCTCGGTTGTCTTTAATTGCCGGCGTGTTAATTTCCAAGGCAGTATCGCACAGATCCAAGACCAGCTCCACAATCCTCGACACAGGCCGCCGTATTGCAAAAGATCGTGCCCGACGGTGCCCGACTCCGGAAGAACGGTCGCGTGAACGGGAGGGCGGCGATGCAGGTGAAGCTCTTCCCGAAGAAAGTCCAGAAGAAGGGGTCGACGCAGGAGAGATAGGGAGCCCCTTGTATTCCGGCGTCGGAGGGGCAGGAGAATTCATGTCTGCGGACAGTGGCCGGGACGTGCGTTGCGAGCTGGCTTCTAGGGCATCCAAGACTTTGACAATGGCATTGCGGTGGTCGCTGAGGTTTTCCTGTGCCATTTGCACTTCCATCTCCGCCCGATGCTCCTGCAGGCAAAGATCGGTGTGCTTCTCGAACCACCACGGGTTGATATGACGTTCACAAATGCGGCAGAGGACGGCGGGCGGGGGTGGATGCGTCGCAGGATCATCCGCTCCAGCTTCTGCAAGTTCGGTTAGATAGCATGCGAGCACTTCTGCACCAACTCCAAGAGATTCGACAAGTATTCCTGGCAAGTCAATTGTGACTTCGCGAACCACTGAAGGCTTTATCATCCACATGGTCTGTCATGATGTCAGTCGGTCGAATCTCGAGTCAATGTAAAATTCCGACTTACGTGACAGTCGTTTCCTGATGTTGGGTTATAGGACATGATGCCCTGGGCTTCCAGGTTCAAAATTTGGTCCGACTCTTCAGGGCGCTCTTCAGCAGGCTCTTCGGCCGACTGCGCCTCGCGCTTTGGTTTCAATCTGGAAGCCGGGCCCATGTGCATACAGAAACGAATGAGACGGCTCCGAGCATCGTCTTGCTTCATGTTATCGACAGCGTCGGCAAAGGCGCGCTTGTTTCCCACAAGATAGTCTGCGATTGGCTTTCCCACGACCGAGTCGGGGTCGGTTCCGACAACCTCTCGCCATGACGGGCTGACGGAGCGTATGGTGCTGTCCATGTTCAGGTCCAAAAGGACATTGAGGGCCTGCTCGGCGGCTTCTTTGAGATCCTCCATTTCGTCGCGAATGCTTTGGCTAACGGACCTCTCCATGGGCTGACGGGCACGGGGGGCACTGGTGGCCTCGAGCTTCAGGGCGGTGACGGCGGGAGGGGCCAAGGTTTGTTTCTGGGCGGAGTCCATGGTGGGTGGTAGGGATGGAGCGGGAGGTGGTGTGTTCAAGCAAAGCCGGGGGCCCACCCCTCTACCCGTCTCCCCAGGCCGTGCCGCGGGGTAGGCAGGCGGAATCTAGGCAGTTATGCGGCGATGGAGAGGCAGACCATCATGACCAGAGGGCGATGGGCTGTCGAATTGGGAGGGCCGGGGGTGCGAGAGTGCTGTGGGTGCAGGGTCGTCGTTGTCGGTGTCGGGGTCGAGGGCGGCGGGAGTCGGCGGACGGTCGGGCGGCAGAGAGCAGCTCAGGGCTTGTGGCCAAGCAGCATTGTCTGGAGGGAGCGGGACGGTCGCACAGGCAAAAGAGCGTTGTCGGGGGCCGGGGCGCGTTTTTGGGGCGGTGGTGGTTGCAGTGAGCACAAATTCACGTCGATTCGAACAACAGCCAGACAGGCAGGACCCCGCTTACTGGCTTCGGCCCACACGCCAAAGCCAAAGCAGCAACGCGGTCGAGCCGTCACCACATGACCCTCCGGCAGCGCTAGGGACAAAGCCGCGCTGCATCCTACTCGTACATACGGGCGTGCCTGCTCTCCCACGTTTCCAGAACAACCCGGCAGATCGCTCGCCTTTTTTTCCCAACGTCGATCGCCCGTACTGCGCTCCAGTGACCAGTCGGCCCATCGTCATACGAGCATTGGAGATGGAGAGTCGCGCGGAGTTGCTCCGCCTCGAATCATACGTAGCTAACTAGTCGTCGTGTGCCTCTCTTGACAACGCTGCTGCTTCCCACCCTACCTATGCACCTCCAAAACATTGGAACATAACTAGCTGACGAGGCTCATGCCACGAGCCCGAGTCCCATTGCCTTGCATCCCAATTTCACCGATTCCTGCTGTCACGTGCGCGCGCAAGGGCTCTCCCGGCCGATCCCCAAAACACTGATCGGATGGAATGCATTCCTCTATATCTAGTGTTTACGGCCTGCCTACTTTGACGTCAGCTTGGAAGCCGTCTCTGTTTATCCCGACATATATCCGATGGTCTGATCAAAAGAAAACACGCACCGCGACCAACACCCATCAAGGGACCACCCCCCTTACTGATCGCCTTGCAGAAAGCGGAGAAACATACCCCTCCCGCGCTTGGATAGCAATCCGCTTCCCCACAGTGATCCAATGGCTCAATTCTCCGTCGATCCAACTCCACACTAGCTCGACGCTACGTCTCAAGGTCTTGCTTTTTGCCCGGCTCCACACCACCCTTCTTTGCCGTCTCCAAGATCGCCCTTGTGATGCCTTCCATATCCTTCGCCTTCAGAGGCACTCTATGGTCGCCATCCCATTCGACTAACGTAGCGCTGCCTGGTGCGCAGTACGCATCCAGTAGTATCTGATGTAGATGCAGACCCGGATCCTTCAGCCCATGAATATGCAGCGTCGGCGCTCTTAGCAACGCTTCCGGCCCGGGTTTACCGGCAGCCTCGAAATCGAAGCCCTCCGAAACACCACCTGCAGACACAAATGATGAGATTTTTTCGCTGCCCGGCGACAAGGCAACGAGCGGCGCTCTGGCGGCCATGCAGACAGCAAACCGCCAGTTCTGCTTCCATAGCATCGTCTCCTCACCATCAATCTCTTCGCTGCTGGCGCCATCGTCTTCGTAAGCCCATCCACTCCCTTCCCTCCTCTCCCTCCTCTTCTGAGCCTCAAACAGCAAACTCGCTGCTAGCTTTCCACCTTGGCTGAAGCCTAGAAAGCCCGCCCACTCGCCTACTGCCCCACGCCTATCGTCTTCTTCCATGGCAAGCTCCAGCTGGTACCGAATTTCCTCGACAGTGGTTTCTGAATCAACGTCTAGATGATGAGGTTGCCAGCGCAGCCAGCGTCGGTAAGGTCCCAAGTCGGCATACACAGGCAACACGCCAGGGCCGGCGTCGCAAAAGAATGGGCCGTCGGCGAAGACGAGGCGGAAGTAGGGGCTCAAGGCTGAGACGAAAGCGCGCGCTTGCAGGCGGAAGACTTCGGCAGTCACACCGCCGCCTGAGTTCGCTTTAGCGATGTGGGGTTGTGAATGTAGAAATTACATACCATGTAAACACAGCAGGCGGGGTAGCTGAAAGGTGGGGTCCGACGTTGTCGCGAAGGCGGCCATGGCGCAGCTGGTCACTATGCGGCAGTGTGCAGGATGCAAAAAAGTTCACGGGTGCCAGACGGAGGCGATACGGATACTTTTGTACTGAGGGCCAGCTCAGCCGCAGCAGTCAGCAGCTCCATTCGGAGTCCGAAGGCGGAGTACCGCACCGTGGTGGGTAGGTAAGGTTGGTGGTTGGTTGGTTGGTCGGCCGGGGGCGGACGGGCCGGTGCGCTATGATGCCCACTCGTTCCCGCTGCTCTTTATCTAACTGACGAGAAGACTTCGCGCCCTGCGCACAAGGCGTCTCTCTCTCTCTTTCTCTCCAAATCTGAATCTTCGACCACCGCAAGATGTTCGATCGGGTACTTTGAGCAGCTGGAGCCGAGATCTCATCTCGGATCCCAAGTCAGTGCGACTCTATTTTTGTTCGATAACGATCCACTCTTTGCCTGATAAGCCCCGAGTTTTGTGGTCAACGCGTACACTGATAGGGTGGGTTTGTTGGAGCTCCCTTCGACCTACGGGATTGCGCCATACCTCGTCCGTCTTTCCCACATCCCTCCGTGCTTATTATGTTAAGCTTATGCTCGCCTGATTTCTAAGGTTTTTACCGCACCACTTTTTTGCCCAACACTGCTGACAACCTGACTCACGCTTGCTCTTGAATTCAACGTTGAATGCGCTCATCATATGCGAGATTATTTAATCCAAACCTCAGGGTGTTTCCATGTCAAGTGCTGACCGTTTCCTACCAGACACAGGGCTGCGCTGAAAGAGGAAGGAGGGGCGGTGTGAATGGAAGAATGTGGAAGGAGGAACGCGTCTCCGGGATTTCTCCCTTGCTCTCGCAGCTGCGTCGGGTAGGTGGTTTTGGACGCACTTTCCTAGAAGACTGGTCGGTCTCCGCTGTTGGATGATAGGTGAAGTAATAGACAGACGGAAGACGTACCTGGATGACAAGAAGTTTACTGAGTGAGTGGCTACCTACCTTATCTAACCTTGCTACCTACTCATGCAGAGCATTAGCAATCTTATGTTATACAATGCAGAATTATCAGAGCCCTTGAAAAATATCTAGGTAGGCAATTCTCATGGGTACCCCGATCTCCCGAATGACTTAAGCTCTACTAGCAACCATACCTGCACTGGCCCTTGTTGAGACGCTTCTCGTCGAATATCGAATTCGGAGGACATATCCTCTTAGCAAAAACTCTGCCATATGTTTCACCGCATACTGTTGAGGCTTCTCCACCTTTACGAACATCTGCTCACTGATCATTCCAGATTAGCTGGGTTACCATGATCTAGTTCAAGAGATCCCCTGCCGTTGGGGCCCAGCCGAGGACTTCATGAACATAGCGTAAGCTCTTCATGGAGATCATGGATCTGGTTGTTGTCCCTCGCCGCATCTGAATCAAAGCTGTCAGTATATAATACAGAAAGTGGATGCCGCTCGACTTACCCGGTCGATGAAATTATCGTCCTCATATCTCGTTTCAGTGCTTTGGTATTCATCTGCAGCACGTCTCAGTTCGTCCGTAACTTCCTCTTCCTGACGTTCATTGAAACCACTGGCTCCAGGGCAGCTCATGAAACCGTATTCACACCAAGGAAAGATGACAGACCAGTAGGCGTTTTGCTGCAATACGAAAAGTCCATCAAGCATGATGTTGCCAAGATGCAGCTCCTCACACATCTTTTGGAAAAGCACTTTCCAGCCGTTGTCGCACAGGTGGATCTTTCTGAGGATGACTGCTCTCAACGTGCTCTTGTGCTTCTCGAAGAAGTTGAGCAGATCTTTACTGTCAGGAACAATAAAATCGTCAAATTGGAAGTAAAAGAGATTTGGATTATGGTACTCCTGCAAGAACCTTTTTACGACCCTCGGCCCGAATACAGAATCCGGTGCGATAGCAAGAATTAGATACTCCAAGCATGGAATAGCAGCCAAGAACTTGATAAGCGCATTTGCCGCTCTATCTTGCGTCCAATTCATGGGAGCATCTCCGCTTCTGTTAGACAAACATAAGTCGATGGATGAAAGCCCATGGAAGCCGCACTGTCTTAAAGCCCTGAGCGTGTTAGGTGGATGTTCAAGTGTCCAGATTTCGGGTGCCCAAGTGTCTCGATTGACACCCGCTGTACCGAAACTTATTCTAGAAAGTTGTCTCATAGGAATCTTTGATAATGCCGATAGAATCATGAACATAGTGTGAGAAACCCTTTCAGCTTGGACAGCCTTGGTGTCAGATAGTGCATCGTTAACCCCAATATTAAGCTTATCTTTTTCCCAGATAGAGAACAGGCATCTGAGAACGATCATGCGTAGGTTTTTCATGCTGCTAAAAATTGCAGCAAGAACCTCAGCATCCTCGTCGTAATTTTTCTCCTTGAGACGGTGTGCCGCTTCTTTTATGCTGTTTGGGTGTGAGCGTAAGGTAAGGTTGCCAAAAAGAGTAGCCAGCTCCTCGACATCATCGCGATATTTCCTCTCCTTAAGATGTTGTGCCACTGCTTTCATGTCGCTTCTTGGGTCCGGATGAATGTAGAGGATTTCAAAATACTCTGAAATCTGCGGTCGCTTCATGGCTACTGCCCAGTTCCCTAGGTCTTTGGTTCCGACCTTTATGTGACCTATACACAGTATCCCAAAGTCGTTCTCATAGTCGCCCTTCCGGAAGACATTGTTCAAGAACTTGTCGTGAGTCGAGTATTCTAGAGATCTGCAGGTGAGTCTGAGGTTGTTGAACCCCTCAACATCGTCGCCAAGCTTTTTAATGATTTCTTGGATTATCTCTTCCGGAAGACGATCGAGAGCAGGACCAGTATTGATTAGTTGACACTGGAAAGTTGTGTTAGTAATGGAGTGAGCCGCCATCATGTTCCGCGCCCGACGGCGTAGATGGCGGTCTGTCAGCTTGGGTGATAGTTCACAACCGGTATGAAGCTTGGTGGCGTCCAGCAAAGAGAAGTAGAAAAGTGAAGGTTGGAGTTGAAAGATGGGTGGAGGAGGAGGCACTTATAAGCTAGATTTAGACGCTCGGACACTGTGTAACCGACATCGAATGCTAAGAGCGTGTGAATGAGGAAAATTAACCTGTTATAGTGCCATCTCGTGTTAACACGATTATAGTTTCCCTTTACACGCTTGAAACAAACACAGATCACAGCTTTGGATCTAACATTTGTAGTGACAGTATTACTGCATAGCTCCTCACATTATCTCTTTGACAGTACGTATCAGTGAAGGTTCCAACCAATTTTTCTATCCTTTTTTTTTGGCTATTTTCCCCACCCCATGTGACATTACACCTATAATGTATATGACTTACTTGCCTACCAAACTTTCGTACCCTTGATCTTCATACTTTCATACCTTCGTTGAGTACCCACGTTCTTGCGTATCTATATACTCGCAGTTATTCAGTAGGCAGTATGCGTTTAACATATGGTCAAGAGGTGCGCAAATTATCTAGAGCCATCAGCGAATGCCTGACTGTTGTTGATGATTATACCAACCCAGGACAGACCTGAGCGATTGGCCTATATTGTCTAGATGTGAAGAGTCTAGTTTGTCAAGCTAGATTTTGGAAAGCAACATCTCCGTCTTGTCGACCAGTGTACAAACTATTTTCAGCGTTGGCAACAATTTATGGCTTTTATTTCGCGACGAAATATCTCTGCGATCAATCAAAAGCAAACATTGGCGAGCACAAACCTCGTCTACCGGCTGACTTTCTGTTGAAGTATAGTTCAATTGACCAGAGAAGAAGGATCAACATATGGATCTTTGACGTAAAGAAGAAAAATCTATTCCCTACCTACGCAATAATCCTTCAGAAATCTTTCTATTCCATCCATCCCTACCTTTCTCACCCTAATCGTCATCGTCATCTGGTTCATCCGCCGCCAACCAACTTCCTCGGCAGCGTACTGCTTCGGTTCGGACTGCTCTCTTCCCATCGTCTAGCGCCGCGGTCAATTTCTTCACCACCTGCCTCTTGAACGGCAGCACGACTTCACCCCTCAACTGCGTGGGGACTAGGCTAAGGCACTTCAGTGCGACAGCGCGCACCGCTGGCGGATTGGTCTTGGTGGTGGCTGTGGTCAGCAGACGGCTGATGAGGCTACTGGCATGCTCTTCGATGGACTTCGGATTGTTGCCAAGGATAGCGATGAGTGTGTCGATGGTCGCTTTCTTAACGTCATCCTCAGCGTTGAGGTCCAGCGACTGCAGTAAAAGCGGTATCAATGAGCCCAGCTCTGGCTCGATGATGCCATAAGGCAGCCATCGCAACACGCCGGCCAGTGCAATCAGGTAATGTGCCTTGGTATGCGAGGCGGCATCCTTGAAAGAAGCTGCCAGTTCTGGAACCACAAGGTTGAAGACCTTTTGTTTGTGCAGCCCAGATACCTGGCAGTAGTTGTATTTGGTCAAAATATCATCCGGTTGCAAGATACTGGAAAAGCCGCGCGCAACAATGAGGCCATGCTTAGGGTCGGTGAGAAGATTGAGGAGAGAGGGGAGTGTTGTTGATAGAATAGGCGCATTACGCAGAGCAAGACCTTTGATGATGGCGAAAATGACGCGGATGGTTTGCTCATTCAATCCGTCTGAGCCAAACAAATTGAGAGGCTCGTAGAGAATACCACCAATGGTCTCTTTGAGCTCTGCAGTTGGAATAAATTTGTTGACAATGAGAGAAACTTGGCATTGGGTGGCCAGCCGTATCCTTGGAGAGACGTCGTCGAGAACAGCGAGTTTTAGCAATGACGTTAAAACGACTTTGCTTTCCACTGGCAACGTCGCTTCCCTCCTAAGAGCCGCAAGGATATGCGTGGAAACGATGATTTTACGCCTCCTCTCAGGTGTGATCTCCATGTTGAAGGGAGGAGACTCTTCTGGCTTTTCTCCTGAAAAGAGACTGTATGTCTCAGTGGAGATCTTGCTAGTTTGGATATGAAGGGGCTGTTTGCGCAGGATGATGTTGGATAGGCGACCAATTAAGTCGAGGGCGGTCTCATTGTCAAACGCTTGTGATGACTCGGGGGCAAAGATCTGTAATAGTAAGGGTACGATGATATCATCATAGTACGGACAACTATCCGCGGTCCCTTCGAGTTTTGGAGAACCTTGCGAGAATGCATAAAGCATCGCCGATAACAAGGCAATTATGTACCTCTGTGAGGCTTGTTGTTGCACAGCTGCATTCAGCTTGTTCTTGAGACGGAGGACAACAGTTTGGAAGATCTGCTCTTCGCTACCAAGTTTTGCGAAAGCCTCAAGAACCGGAACATACGTATCTGAACCATCGGTGTCATTGTCGGGCAACTCTACCATGAAGGCAGGGAAAGCCTTCTCAATTACGAGTTGAGGTTTTTGATGGGCAATTTCGACGAGACCACCGATGGCGGCAGTCTTCATCTCGTCCTTGCCATAGGATTCTTCTGAGATAACGACATCGTGAAAAAGTTTGATGATTTTAGCAACGTCCTCATCGTTGAGTACCAGGCGGTCTTTGCTGAGCTGCAGCAGCCCGTCCATAGTGGCCAGTCGGAAAGACACTTCCTTGAGAGGTGCAGTCGCAAGGCCGTTGCTCATCAGTTCTAGTGCTTGGTCCCTGAATCTCAAGAGCGCGTTGTTTGGCGTCCTGCCTCCTGACTGTAGCACAGGCGCTTCCACTACCCGCCATTGACCATAAACTTCCATGTCTGCCCGGATGAGCTGTGCTAGGACTTCGACAAGTCCTCTCCTCTTCGCCATGGTATCGGAAGTCTGATATAGTGTGAAGAGGTTAGGAAGTATCGCTCCAATCATGTAGTCCGCAACCTCTGGCGAAACCTTGGCGACTGCGTTGAGGATACGCCCTGACGCTGCCGACTGCTTGGTCGGTGCATCTTCGAGATGCTCGTTGCTTTCTTTAGCGATTGGCTTGAGGTAGGCGTTCAATGAACCCGCACTGTTTTGCGAAAGCTGCTTCGCAATCTCAGCGAGTGCCGCTAAGGCTTCTTCTGCCAGATCTTCCTCCTGCGAGTTCAGAATCTCAAATTTCAATGCATCCCATAACGTGACTGAATACAATGAGATTGTCGTTGGACCATACTCTTGAACGCATGAAATGATTGCTTGGAGCACATCTCGCTGCTTGCGGTCAGAAGGCAGGTTGACTTTGATTGACATTCTAACATACCTTTGTGTTCATGGAGGTCGAGTCAAGCTTGTCCAGCAGCGCCGGGAAAGAATACGGTGCAAACTCTCCAGTCGATGCAATGCACTCCCGTAGACGATCTTTCAAATGTTGCGCCGTGATGCCGTAAGGGTCGTCTGGCGGAGGTCTGAATGTGATGGGAAAGTAATTGAAGACGGCATCGAAGAGGTCCTGCGCATCTGCGCCTACAGTCCATTCAGCCATTGGGACTTTGAGAATGGAGAAGACCACCATTAGGTTGCGAGGGTCTTTTTCTCCGTCAAAGTAAGAAATGAAGTTTGACAGGAAGTCTGGAGAAGTCTGGTGAATGCTGTGCACTGCATCCCTGTACTTGGCCACAAGCAAATCTATAAGTTGAAGGACTGAGTAGCGCTCGCTCTGCTGCTTAAACCTGCGCAGAGGGTGGGTGTTATCGATGAAAGTTGTAAGGACTGTTTGGACCCTTTCTTTTTCCCATTGGCCTCGTTCTTCAAGAGCCATGAGCCCTTTTGCGCAAGAAGAAAGACAAGGGGGTGTCTCAAGCCCCTCTCCATCATTTACTATCCGGGATAGGATGAAGTCGCAAAGCAAGTTTCCTGTAAGGTCTCAGTCAGCGCACACCGGGGAATAAAAAACATTATCTCCGCGGCCCATATCTTGCGGCGGCGGAGCATTTGCTCTTCTCATGGAGACTTCTCAAATGCCTCGTCGCTCATTGGCGGACAAGAGATGGGTGACGAGGTAGACAGAGACTTACGGTGTTGTCTGGTAAAGATCTTTTGCGGCGTTGCGGACAAGACTTCGGCCAGGTAGGCCATTGCTAATCCCAGTCAGTAAGAGTGGAAAAAGCCCTCAAGGCGTGTTTTTTTACCCTTTGCCCTTGTCTGGGTGTCATCGTTGTTTAGGTATTCGCCGAGCGACTCTACCAGCTCAAAAAGCTTGAGGGTTTTGCTCTCGAGGCCTGGCACGTGGTTAGCATGGGACAAGGCGTGGTGGGGCGAATGGAAGGCGTACGTTGGGCCGTCTGAGCAGCTATGCGGGCGGCCTCGTCTTTGTTCTTGCCGTGCTCGAACAAATACAGCTGGATATCAGACATGGCGGGCAGAGGTCTCCCAGGTCGAATGGCGGGCAAAGATTAGGAATGACGCCAATCCAAGGCGCTGCGGCCACAGATGGCGCCAAGCCGTAAGCGGCAAAGATCCAAGGCCCCGGTACCGGCAAGAATGAGGGGCGCAAGGCCGACTAGCGAAAAATTATAGTCAAACGCGGCCCTCTGCTGGAAGCTCCTCCGCGAGACTTACTACCATGTAGCTGAATATATCTTGTCACTCCTCTCAATCCATTTCACCATGGCCGAAGCCCCCATCTGCAAGGTCGTCCTCGCCGGCAACGTCGCCAAAAAGCTTCTTGCCGAGGTGCAGGAAGGCCTGAGGGAAATCAACAGAGCCCCGCTGCTCGTTGGCTTCCTGGCCAGTGGTGACCCGGCCGCGCGCACCTATGCCGAGTGGACTGGAAAGACGGCGCGTGAAAAGTGAGCAATCGCGCTTCGCCCATGCGCCCAAGATGATTGTCTGACGTGCTCGAAGCGGCTTCCAGTACGAGCTCCGCGAGGTTGACCGCGAGGAGCTTGAAGATGCCATCATCAAGGCCAACGTCGACGACAAGGTCGACGGCATCATGGTCTACTACCCCATCTTCGGCACCCGCCAGGACCAGTACCTGCAGAACGTCGTCGATGTGTCCAAGGACGTCGAGGGTCTCACCCACCGCTACGTCTCCAACATGTACCGCAACGTCCGCTTCCTCGACAACGACCAGACCCGCAAGAGCATCCTGCCCTGCACCCCGCTTGCCGTCATCAAGATCTTGGAGCACCTCCAGATCTACAACACCATCCTGCCCTACGGAAACCGCCTGCACGGCCACACCATCACCGTCATCAACAGGTCTGAGGTTGTTGGAAGGCCGCTGGCGGCCCTGCTGGCCAACGATGGCGCAGTCGTATACTCGAAGGACATTGATGATGTGCAGCAGTACTCCAGAGGCGAGGGGCTGCGGAAGCGAGCCCACGTCGTTGAGGAGAAGTCGGGCTGGGATCTGGAGCAGATCCTGCCTTTGAGTGATGTTGTCATCAGCGGTGTCCCTGGCGACAAGTTCAAGGTCCCAGTTCACCTTTTGCGACCCGGTGCTGTGTGTATCAACTTCTCCAGCGAGAAGGTAGGGATTATCTCTGTGATTTGCTTTGTGGTTCATACTAATCACCACAGAACTTCAACCCGGACGTCAAGGAGAAGGCCTCAATTTACGTCCCTGCCATCGGCAAGGTTACTATTGTGGTTTTGCTCAGGAACCTCCTCCGCATTGTTCAGAACAGGGCGGACACGCAGGGCAAGCCTGCGGACGCGGTTGAGAAAGAGGGCACGCTTGAGGGCCAGCGTGCCAACTAGATCTGTGCACCAAAATTGGCTGAATTGGCTATGGTCGTTCAGGAGACCACACAAAACCCTTAGATATAGATACCATAGAGCGCCTGAATGTTTCCCAGCCAACTCCCAGCGCCCACTCCAAATGCATCCAAAGCTCCCCATTGTTCCCGCTCGCACTCCAGGTGTATGTCCAGCTCCAAAGCCTCGCCATCAGCCTCATCTTCATGCTCGTAGAGCATACACCTGATGTGGTACCTAGGGCGACGGTAGAGTGCTGTGTTGACTGTTGACTGGACTTTTTCGACCGCGTCGCGGGCAAAATCACCCAGGCTAGTCCCGACGTGGTGACCGCCTAGGTTGATGAGCTGGGTGACGTACTTCCCGACCGACAGCTACCTCTGGCTCGACTTGCCCACTTGGAAAGACGCCCAAAGACCAGCCATATACAGGTATCATCCTCTCAAAATGACTGAGGCGCATACCACCGTCACCGAGATCACCACCGACGCCGACTTCGCCTTCCAACTTCCCGCCCTAAAGTCCTCCTAGTCTACTTCCACGCACCGGATACCAATGACCGCAAGACCGCACCGGAATACAGCCGCCACAATTAGACGAGCAAGGAGGAGCTTTTCGCCAGGCTAGACGGCCTAATTAAGGCAGCGCCGGTGATATTGTTTACGAAGGGCACGTCCGGCGCCTCCCAGTGCTGTTCCCCCGACACACTGTTAGCACACTCAGAGGGAAGGGCATATTGCTACAGTTCCTACGAAGTTCTTGCCGATGGCGAGCTCGGGCAGGGGGCTGAGGGAGCATGCCGACTTGCCGACGTTCCCGCAGCTATGGCCGGGCGGTGAACTCGTAAGCCGGGTGTTTGACAGTGGAGTAAAGGCTTGGCTAATCAAAGACGGCTATGCGAGGAGTTCGAGAATGACCCTGAACTTCTCCAAGGAACATTCCGTGAAGGTGAACCGGAACACTGGCGGCCCGCTCTCAGCTGACCGGCAGGCTGCCCCTTCATTAGCTCCACAATTATGTTCCTTGTTGACGATCCATATAACTCCATGCGAACTGCTTGCACGGACGAGGTTCTAGGAGGCGTATAGTATGCAAAAATATACCATTAGTGTTCTGGACACTATTGATGATATTCATTGGCTTGGAGTGCCGAGATTGAGAGTATCACCGAAATGACGGTTATCTATACTATGAATATTTTCGGAAGCGGCCCGTGTTAAACACCAACGCTGAAAGTTCTATGGGACAGTACGCTTTTCTTCTATTCGCAGATGCGGGTATAATGAAGCGAGTTAAACATCGAGGTATAAGGAAATATTGACGTAGAAGTGAAACTGAAGGAAACATGAAATACTGAAGGCTACACACTTTTCGTAGGTGAAGTGTCTTTTACCACTGCAGTTGGTCTCCGCTATCCTCGGCGAGTTCAAACAAACTCATCGCATCCTCATTCGCGCGGGCATTGAACATATTTCTGAAACCCCGCCTGAGCTTGCTGGTAACGGTACCCATAATGCCATTGTTGGCAAGGACCTTCGAAGTTGTAGCCAGGTCAAGCACAGAGCCAGAAACCTGGTTTTGAATCGCAGTAGTAGTCAGGTACGTTTTCATGGCGGCAGGATCATGTGCCAATGTGCTGTTCTTGGCAGCTAAGTAGGCCATGATACCAGTTACATGAGGACACGCCATGCTGGTGCCACTCTTGTACTGAAGTTTGTTGGTCGTACCATTCTTAAGGTCTATCCAGGAGGACAGGACATCCTCACCAGGGGCGAAGATATCGGTGCACTTGCCAGTGTTGCTGAATGAAGAGATCTCGTCCGAAATACCGATGCTACCAACGGAGACAACATTGCTACCGGCTCCGCCAGCATTTGAGGGAGTGTAGTCACAGGAGTTGCCACCTTCGTTGCCGGATGCGACGGAAGCGTGGATACCAGCCTCGGTAGCGTATATGATATGGTCGGTGATAGTTTTGTTGATGATTGACATGCCGAACGACATGCTGAGTACGCTGCCCACAAAATCGGGCTCTGTCTTGCGCTTGTCGTGCCGATTGATGACCCAATCAATGCCCGCATAGGTGTTCTCAGAGTTGCCACCACCGCTCTCATCGAGGACACGAACGGCAATAATGTTAGCTCCGGAGGCAATGCCCACATTTGAGCCGCCAGCGGTGCCAGCAACGTGAGTGCCATGGCCATTACCGTCAGTGTGGTCGCCAAGGGGGTACTCCCAGCCAGTATTCGAACGGTTTTGTTCCGGGAAGCCGGTCCAACCGTGGACCGCGCGGCCGCCGAAGACCATATGGTCGACGTAGACACCTGTGTCAACGACGTAGATATCGACGCCCTTGCCCAACTCGTTTCCCTCGTACGAATAGGTGAAATTGAGGGCGTCTTTGGTGTCTCCAGAGACCTGGGAAGTGCTAGAGATGCGCTGCAGGCCCCAAGGCGAGCTTGGGCGAGTTGTGACGTCGAGAGCTTTCATCCGGAAGGATTGCTCAACGGTACCAATCTCAACCATGTCATTTAGCGCCTTTATACAGTGTTCTTTCATGTAGGCAGCAAAGCCACGAAACTGCGAGTTGTTGAAGGTGTAGACAACATCGGTATGTTCGGTTGTAAGGTCCAGGCGATTCAAGATGTGCTCAACCTCCGGAGGCTCGGGATGCGACCGGTTGAAGAGAACGACGTGTAACTCGCCACCAGACTCGTGAGTAGAAGAGTTGACAGGCTCAGAAATGGCAGATGCGAGTGCAGATGCGATTTCGGCGCCTGTGTAAGATTCGGTGCTGGAGGGCTCCTCTGTGGTTGTTGAGGAAGCGATCTCGCTTTCCCAAATATGGCTGACGTTGGTAGAACGTTCAGACAGAACGGAGGGCAGAGCCAGGACGGGAGCGGCCAGCAGAGCCGAAAGAGAGGCGATAGCAGCAAAGTGCTTCATTTTGAACGAATGAAATGGCCGATGTAGAAGTAAGAAATAGTATGTACGGTGCCTGGAGCGGCCTCGTTGAAAAGACTTGAAGAGGAAGACTTATAAGTCTTCTTAAAAGAATGTGCTGAGCTCAGGCGTGCTCAATGAATGTGCTATGAGATGGTTAACCCTGATCTAAAAAGGGACTTGATGCTGTCCAGCCAGCAACACAGTTTGGCATGACCACCTGTGATACAGACATAAAACGTAGAGAACAAAGATAGACATTTGAGTGTGGGAGGAGTGGTACAGAATGAACTGAGACGCAGGAAAAGTGAAACGGAAGAGGACGAGAGGTAGCTCGGAGGTTGGAACGGGATAAAAGCCAAACGAGACGGCCGCCTCTGCCTGTAGCAGATGACTGAAATACTTACATCAACACGTTGAGAATTAGTGAAGTCACAGACGCCAGGTCTCTCGAGGAAAAGGGAAGGACTGGTCTTTCAACGACGGACAACGTGCCGGCACGTACCGCCAGAGGCTCAAGGAGAGAATGGGGACGATTAGGTACGAAGTAGGCAAAAAACGAAAGGCCGGACCAAAATGAGAGCAGATGCATGCACACCGGAAAAGTGAAGTAAGAGGGCACCGGCGCATTTTACATTCAGGCCGCAGACTGACTCTGCATTTCGCGCAGGGGCAGAGACATGGCTGTTCCCCACACGGCTATGTTGCGCATTACAAGCAAAGCCTCCCAGGCCAAGCTGGATCCAGATCCGTTCCGTAGAATGAAACGCTCGGCAGCCGCCAAAGCTCGCGTTGATCGACACACTTTGGGGATGACGGGCCTCATCCACGAGGCCTTGGGCCCGCGGGCCAGCTTGAGCGCCGTCGGCTTGGGCTTGGCTGCAATGCGCGCCCCGGCATGCCGGCAGAGTCGAGGTCCAGGGTAGTAACGATTGGCCTGCACGACGTGGCTCAAGGGCGGCAAGATTGGCGATGCGTTCGTGGCCGTCCAGTCGGCCGAGGGGGTCGCTGAGAGGGCGGCCTGCGTGCGACGCGATGCTGGGTTGGCGTGTTTCGGATTTCAGCCTCTCCGGTCTCCACGCGGCCTGTTTCGCGGCCAAGACCGCAGAGACGACCCAAGGGGGTCCCCACGGCGTGCCTGCAGCCCATTGCGCAGATGAGCCTTTTCAATCGATCCGTCCGCGTCCATTAGTTGCCGTCTGCCGTGCAGACCAAACCGCTTCAGGGGCAGCCTGGTGTAAGGGCATCGCCGCCGGTCACGTGGGGGAGGGAGCACATCACCGGTGCCACTGCCGGCTGCCACGATGGCTTGCTGCAGCTGCAGCTGCACCTTAGCCGCGCGCCCATTCTTCCTCTAGCTCTTGACCGTTCCTCGCCCGCCCGTTGGACGCGCACTGCTCTTCTCTTCCAGACCTCTCGCTTTGACACGGCGCCTCCATTTCTTCTCCGCTCACGCCACTGTTAGTTCGTGCTATGGCCTTCTCGGCCACGGGCTCCTTCCTGAGACGCGACTGATGACTTCCTTGATTACATCAGTATCCGGAGAGTCCAGGTGCCAAGGCTGAAAAAGGCGCGTCTTTGGTGCGAGGTGGAATGCGGCCGCCATGGAGGCCTGAGGCCTTCAGGCCCCAACTGCGGCCTGTAAAGCTGATGCCCACTCTTGAACAGATCGAAGCAACGGTTAACAGACAACTGGAATACCCCACGCGGTCAGCGGTGGGCGGCCGTCGTCTTTAGTATTGGCGCCCTCCTGCACGTGATTTACGCGCCACACAGAGATTCAATATCGAATAGTGGGCCTCAAACAGGCGCGGAAGAGGCACAGTCGAAATCGGCCGAGACTCTTGCTGCCATTTTCCCCACCTTCTTGCAAAAAAGCAGCCTTCATCGCACAATCGCTGTGCTGCTATGGATGTTGTTATGATGCGCTGAAGTACCAGGTAAATTATCGTTTATTTTTCTTTCGCATATTTTATCATATCATCAATGTTTGTTCAATGAGGTCCGATTTGAGCTTTGCGGCACAGCACTGATGGCACCCTATTTTCTGGGGTTTTATGGAGCTTTTCGGCCAATAAGACTCCGCCCTTATGTCCATCGGCGGCTACATGTGATGCCGCTTAACTGTGGCTCAAGGCTCAAATCACTCAAAAGGGATGGTTGCACCGTATGTTGGCACTGGTTGTCTTCGCTTTTCTGTGAAGGTATAGGTGAAGTTCCCGGCGGTATCTTCTCTCGAAGCACTACCCTCCCCTATCAAAAGTGTAGTCGCGAGTCTATGAGCAGAGACGTGCCGAGCATAACTATCCCTCCTCTCTAGGTAGGTACTGCTTCCGTCTAGAGCCCATAATGTGCTCACTACTACATTCGTTATCATACTACTTTTTATTGTAATTCTACTTAGCCTCTTAACCTAAAACCATGGCTATTTGCTCTGCAAATTCCTACTGTTATTACTATAGGTCCATAGTCTTACTATGAGTCAGTGTTTATTTTCTATGACGATGCTACAAGCTAATTAGGTGTAGTCTTCACCATTGCTGCGACTCTATTACGGTCTGAGGGGTGAATATTGTTACATTCTACCTACCCTCATGAGCGTCATATTTAGCTGCGAATACAAGCTTTAGATCTATGTAAGAAGTAAGCTATATGGCGTTATAATCTACTTACGGGAGCATTTAGGCATGGTTGCAGTATCTTCGATATTTATATTCAAAGCGACTAGACATACTCTTGCTTCTTCGGAAGGCCACTTACTGTAGGGATATTAACAACAATACGCACCCTCCGTAGTAGGCTTAACTTGACGCATTAATTATTAATAGCGTATTTGTCACAGCCTCAGTATATACAGAAGGATCTACTTCCAGACTATATGGACCACTATTAAAATCATCGGCTTGTTTAGCTTATTAAAGCTGAACACTTTACCATCGCTACTGCATTTACCGGGACTTTACTAATTTAGACTATAGTCTGTTACTCCAACGCACAATTAAATGCGTGGAAGAAGTTAGGAGGGTTCTACTCCACCCAGCCACGTTGGCTCTACATGTAACTATAATTTTTAATATGGTGAACAGCTACTTCTCTTATCCAAACAGGACTACTGACAAGTTGCTTATCAGTGTTTTAATTTATTGAATAGTAAGTACTCTATAGGCGGCAATCAACATCTCCGCGGGTTCAAGCAACGGGTTGTTTGTCATCCTACGAGACACGGAAATCTTTAGTTATAACGGAATTACATGCACTAACCTCTCTAGGGAATTAGCCAGCTAGTGTTGGATAATCTCGGGGAGTGGAATGGTACTACGTCCACTGCCATTTCAGCGTCTCCAGCCGCGCACCTTCTGGGTGCGTATGCAACGCGTGACGACAACGCTGGTTACATAAGTAGCCGTTGGTTAATTGAACATCGCTACGGAATTACGGAGTCAAGAGTGAACGTTTTAACAAGCTTTAAGATTAGATGCGGCGCAGAAGAGTTAATCTGACCGCCTTTGTGGGTTAGACTTTCCTTAGGGAAGAAAGTGGTCATCGCATCTACAATAGCCGCGCTGCCGCTGCCGCTGCCGCTGCCGCGCAGAAAATGAGCCTTTCCCCACGTGCCCACAAATTCGCTTTCCAGCCCCACCCCACTTCTACCCATCGTGCCACCACGCCTACATACTCGCGCTACTTCGAAAAACATCAGAGACTGAGAACAAAATGTTCGTTCCTTGTGATGAGATTTCCCCTCCCCTTTTCCATACCATAGATTTTCGTGGTTCTCGCACGAGAGGCTCAAGAAACAGAAAATGCGGTGGACGCGAGCAGCAGATCAATTAAGCGCCCACTCATGGAATACGCGCCCGAGTGGATAGTCACAACAATCACCTCCAAAATTAGACTAAATCAGGCAACGAGATCGCATAACGCCTTAACCGCATAGTTGCTGTGCCTCACTACTCTCGCTATTCAAAAGACAGGCAGTTGCTTGTTAGAGCCTGACCATGTGCTCCTTCTTCAGACCTCAAAATGCGATTTCAGTGGCCAGGCTTCAGGAAAACATCTGAAAAACCGACAGGCCAGCCCTCAGCCCAAGTCACTGAGGATGACCGTTCTCCTGGTTCGCTCCGTCCGTTATGGATCCCATTTTTTCTTCGTCGTACCAATCTCATACTTTTCATATGTGTTTTTTTGGCCATCGGTATCGCCCTAGGGGCCCTTTATGGAGTTTCCGTTCGTAATTCCGGCTTATGCAACTCGAACACGAAATACTATTACCTATGGACTTACGGGCCTACAGCCGGCAAGTTTATCGTTATATTTGCATGTACTTAATCTAAGACTGTAGCAGTATCAACATTACTCGCAGCTCTATGGGCCCAGGTTGAGTATCGATCGAAACAGATGGCACCATGGAATCTTATGGCTCAGGAACCACAGCCTGTTGGGAAGAGCCTCCTTTTGGATTACACGGACCCAATGAATATTATCAGCCTCTTTACCTCGGCCAAAGAAAAGCACTTTATTGTCACGACGGCCATAGCTGGTACTTTCTTCATCAAGTTAATCACCGTCCTATCTAGCGGTCTATTCATCGCCCTTCCGACAGCTCTCAAACAAAGCCATTCGCCACTCATTGCCCGAAACGTATTTTACGGCAATGCAGATGCGGGAGTAAGTGCAAAGTCCGCCTCAGTAGCTTACGGAACTCTTGCATACAGCCTTCAGTATCCGGAGGGCACGACGCCACTTTATGCATATCAATCATTCGACTCTCCAGCCGGTACGTCTAGCTCCTAACCGGATAAACTCTTTACTTATAGCATGGGATAGCATCATCGTTTATCGTAACCGCGGAAGTCAATGTTTTCTCTGCAGATCTTACCTGCGAGGTCGGAAACGTAATCGAAAACACCGTTGACACTACTACTGGCGAGCAAAATCCCTTGCTTGAACCCATACCAAGGAGAATCCAAACCTATACGGAACAAGCGAATGTATGGATTTCCACGGACACTTGTGACAATCTTTTTGTCGCTGTCCAAGAGGGCCAATCCATGTCCTGGAACGGATCCACTTGCACAAACCTGGAAAATGGGGACGATGCGAACCGGTTCATCATCATCTTTGGCGATTGGACAAGCACCACTAGGCCTTTCGAGAGAGACATCTCAGCGTTATCAATTCGTGATGGTTCCTCGAACGGCGTATCGAACAAT
Organism: Aplosporella prunicola CBS 121167; assembly: GCF_010093885.1. Taxonomy (NCBI): domain Eukaryota; kingdom Fungi; phylum Ascomycota; class Dothideomycetes; order Botryosphaeriales; family Aplosporellaceae; genus Aplosporella; species Aplosporella prunicola. The sequence goes on along the minus strand of NW_022983530.1, from coordinate 406,427 downwards.
GATGTCTCCACGGAAGTTATCGATACCTCAACCGATGACTCCCTGGTGTCTATCGATGACCCAAACGATTCTAACGATGATCAACTTGTCTCCATAGATGATCCCGACACTTCCGATGACGCTAGTATCACCATCGAGGCACCAGAAGCCTCTACCACTATGCCAAATATCATCAACAATGGACAGAGTACCTCGCTAAGCGCTTCTACTAATAAGCCGAGCACCCCTACTACTTCCTCTACTGCCGACGACTCCGGCTCTCTGACCGCGGCTAATTTTACCATCTCGGAATCTACTTTCAGACCAAAAGTAGCACTCTCTTGCAAACCTCATTACAAAATTCAGCGGGCATCAGTCACCTTAACCAAAGATGACGACGGATACTGGTCGCCGAATATATCCATCCCCGTTGGTGGAAACTCATCACAGCTTGCTGGGATATCCGGATGGACTTTGACGAAAGGATTTGCACAGTCGATATACGAAGCTGAGGAAGAGATCAATGAACACTTATTGGATTTCCTTCGGACAGCAGGCCCAGAAGGAGATGTCACATCTGACGCAGCAGTGTTGAATGGCTCCTTATCTCAAATCTTCCAACGCGTTGCTGTTCAGTATGCGCGGTCCTACCTCATGAGACCAACTCAGGAAGACCTATCTGGAGAAGTTGTTCTAGAAGAAACGCGTCTTTACGTGCGTACTGTACCCTTCTCGATCATAGAAGCGACCCTAGCCTTCTTGATTGGGATTGCCGGTTTTCTATATGTGAAGTCGCCTACTGTAGCGACATCCCGGGATCCTTCTTCCATTGGCGGACTTTCTACAATACTAGCCCGAAGCCCGGAACTCATGACGAGCCTTGAAGGTCTTGGAACACATGAACTTCAAGAATTCCGCAACCGACTTCAGCACCGGGAGTTCAAGACGTCGGTCCAACCTCACTCGTCTTCGCCCTTCGCGATTACAGAATCTGGCACTTCAGACATGGAGCCTGCATCTTCCGTACCTCTCACGGAAGATAAAATAAAATGGTGGCGGCCATTCGCGGTTTCCATTACCGGTCGTATTCTGATTGCAGTTTCTCCCATCGCAGTAGTGATCGCCTTGACACTTCTGTTGGCCCACTCACAGGACAAAAATGGAATTGCTACAATTGATAAGAGCTTGGCCGTACATTATGCTTGGACTTACATCCCTGTTTTGGTTATGGTCGGTGTCCAGCTCCTCTTCGGCATGCTTGATTATGCTATCAAGATTTTCAACCCTTATCACAACCTTCGTGTAGGGGCAGCTCCAGCACGAACTAGCATCATGGAGAACCATCTTGCAAAATTGGGTTTACACGCACTGTTTGTTGCAGTGGGTAAACTGCAATATACAGTTGTGGCGGCGGGATTTGCTATGATGTTGTCATCCTTCTTGACAATCGTAACCGGCGGCCTGTTTTATACCGAGTATACCCAAACCCATCAAGAAGTACAGGTCCAACGCATGGGTTGGTTCAATACGTCCCACTATGTTTCCTCAGAAGGCGTTAAGCAGGCAAACCTTGTCCTTGCGTATAACCTAACGGAGCCAACTTGGACACATGATCAGCTGGCGTTCCCGAAGCTACAGGTTAGAGCAAACGGAGAAGTTTCGAAGAATGCGAGCGAGCTACAAGTGGTAGTCCCTTCCTTACGAGGGAATGCAAACTGCTCTGTCTCCAGTCCAGAGTTTATGCAGTGGGCTATCGACAACCCAAACCTGTCTGAGGGCTCGATTCCTACTATTAATAGCACTGTGACCATTATGGGAAACAAAGACTGGAGCGGCACGGGCTACTTCGGTCACTGGAACTCGATCATTATGGATTTCGAAGAAGCCCCTCCAATAGTAGCTTCAATTGGTCGAGCTGTCAACAAAACCATAACCGAAGTGACGGCACTTTCTTGCTGGCCATACATTGAGCAGCTTGACGTTAGCGTTACGTTTAACCTACCCAGTTACACTATTTCGAACGAAAAGCCGCCGGTGCCCGATAAAAGTACCAGCAAAGTCTTCTCGAACTCTGGGCCCACTAGCTTTGATGATTTTACGCTAGCCAATCCGAACACTGGTGATCGGACAAGCGAAGAACTCTTTGGCGTGTTTGGCCTTGCGGTGTACGGCAAAGACGGAGTTCCTATCAGTGAACTGATAGGCGACACCAACATACACAAGCTTAATGATGCTGTATCAAGAGTGTATAGCAGAGTCGTTGCACAGATTATGGACTGCAGACGAGCAGCTTCTGACGATGCGTCTGACATAAATGGAACTATGGTCAGCACAGACACGCTGCGGTTGAAGCAAAGCACCATTTCGACTCACATCTTGCAAGGTCTCCTGCTAGCAATGCTCGTGTGCAGCGCGGTGACCTTTTGCATCATGGATACCCGAAAACTCCTTCCGAAGAACCCTTGCAGCATTGCAGCGGTGGCGAGCTTGCTGGCGGGCTCTGATCTAATGACCTCGAATATTATTCCATCGGGTTCAGAGTGGATGAGTGATAGGGAGCTCGAGAAGAAAGTTTTTAAAGGTCTTCTGTTTAGACTGGGATGGTGGCAAGACGAGGATGAGCCGGGGGTTAGTAGATTTGGGATTGATATTGGGAAGGCAGGAGGAGGTGCCTGAGATATGGGTCAAACATTCGATTCAAAGTAGATATTTACGCTTCCTTTAGTTCAAAAGTTATTGTTTTTTTCTCAATTGGCTGTCAAAATGGACATGACCATATTTCTAGCCGGTGTTTCTTATTTCTTTAAGGCTTTGGATTAGTATGAGCAATTCGGGAGTATTTCTTGGGATAATGTTTCGAGACGCCAAGAGAAAGTGAAGCGGAAGATTCACTCATCTGGGGGATTAGTTTCAAACAAGGCAATCTCCATTCCATCAGCTGAACTGGCTCGCGGATTGGGCGTCGTTAGAGACGGCAATGCCGAAAGCGTATCTTGAACAACTCCTCGTTGCTGCGATATACTGGCCGATCGAATTCTGGAGATGGCGGGTTTATCCGGTGATGTATAAATAACTCGATTCATGAGCGCACCAACGGTCGGACGGGCGGATGGACCACAGACAAAGTCTATATTGTACAATGTACATGTCTTACACCCACGAGCTCTTCAGCATGGCGGAAGACTGCGGCGCAATCGCATCTCATTTCGCTGCTTCCGCTATGCGTCGCTTTTCGTCCAAGATTACGCCCCCACGCTTCCTCTCTTGTGTCGTTGTTCCCGTGCCGCACAGCCCATCTAGTTCCCGGCCTTGGCCTTCAGGAATTTTTCCAGGTCAAAGTTGGGGTGCTCGGGGTCGGTGATGACTGTGAATGGCGAATCTGTCAGCCAAGGGCAGCGCTTCGCTACGCGCGGCTGTGCGCGAGCCATGGCGGGACAACGGAATACGTACTGTCGGACTTGCTTGACGCCGGCGCGTTCTTCTGGGCATACTCGGCCTTGGCCTTCTTGATCAGGTCTTCCTTGTGCGCGTACTCCCGCTTGGACTGGTCGAGCTTCTCCTTCGTCGAGATCTGGGCTTGGTGGTAGACGCCGTAGAAGAGGCCGAGGCCGAGCGCAGACCACCGGAGGACCTGGAGACGGAGTTAGACGGGGAAGTCAGGGGCGGGGAACGCGCAGGACTCGATGGAAAGCGGCAATGGTCGCTGGCGAGAGCTGGCGGAGGAGGGAAGAGCGTACGTTGACTCCCGTCGAGGCCATTGTGACGATGTCGGAGAGAGGGTGGAGATTGGTCAATTGCGGCGACGGCGAGCGATACCGGCCGGCTAAGGGTGGATAGAGGCGAGGGGAGATGCGAAAGTGTTGGCTGCTGGAGCTGCAGAAGATCACTTTTGCGTCGGTCGTGAGGTTGTCGCGGTTCTTCCCGTCCGGCTGATTGCCGGCAAGCCCCCGGACAGCTGCAATTCCATCGGGGAACACCAACGCATATCACCGTCTTTACACTTTGCGTTGCCAGAGACGACACGGCAGCCCCCTCTCTCTCCCCCGACGCGCTGCCTCCGTAACCCGCGGACCTCCCGGCGCGTCGTCCACGGGCCAACAAGGACCACTGCCACAGCACTGTACAGCCACACACACACACAATTTACTAGACTCCCCGTCTCCCCCACCGCCGCCATGTCGGAGCACTCGTCCACCATGCAGCAGCGCCGCGACGAGATTCTGGCCAAGAAGGCGAAGCTCGCCGAGCTCAAGCGCCAGCGCGAGCTCCGCCAGCGCGAGTTCACCGCCAGCCGCCAGAGCACCAGCGAGGGCTCAGAGGTACGCCCGCCGGCCCACTTTGTCTGTAACACTGCTGATGCCTTCCTCAGCTAGTGTCGCCCACCCCAAGCCGCGCTGACAGCAGACGCGAACTAGACAACCTGATCCAGAGCCTGGTGGGAGAGGGCCGCCCCGGCTCCGCGGGAGCAAGAGACCCTTCTTCCCCAGCTGGGACAAGGGGCAGCAGGCCGACGTCTGTTGTCAGCACCAGCCAGTTGTCTAGCGTTGCTGATACTCTCGACACTACGAGCTCACCACCTACTGCGGCAACTCCGGTTCCGCAAATGCTGTCCATTGCCCCTCTCACGACCGTTTACGAAGAGACGTCCGATTCCAAGCACGAAATCATCACGTACAGCAAGGGTGTCCAGACATCCGAACCCTGGACGCCTCCGCAACGACGCCCGTCCGAGTCGGAACCAGAGGACGAGCCATGGGGATCACCGTCCAAGAAGAACAGGGCTAGCAAGAGGTTGAGCAGGCGCGAACGAGAGAGGGATGAAGAGCTGCGGCAGAACATCCGCAAAGAGATTGAGGAGGAGCTCAAGGCCCTACAATCTCTAGGTGCTGACGGAGAAGCAGCGGCTGCAGCACCGGCCGAGCCCAAATTCCCCTCGCGGACCCTGGACGATGAGGAGTTGAATGCCGTCACCTCCTCGGACACATTCCTGGACTTCGTTGAACGCTCCACCAAGGTCATTGAAAGGGCGCTGGACGAGGAGTATGATCTTCTCGCTGATTACGCATTGGGCGCACTGGACGACATTGACGAAGATGATGACGGCTTTACGAGAGGCAAGAAGGGCAGGCGGGTACGGGAAATTGTGCAGTTTTACGACGAGCGATGGAGCAAGAAGCGTATGATTAGTGACCTGAGCTTCTCGCCAAAGGTTTGACACGCTTTCGTATTATGTGGTTTGCAGCAGCTAACAACTCGAAAGTTCCCTGAGCTGGTTCTGGCCGCGTACACGAAGAACCCTTCAGCACCCCACGATCCGGATGGTCTCGTCCAAGTCTGGAATCTGCACATGCACGACCGCCCCGAATACATCTTCCATGCGCAGTCTGATATCTTGACCGCGCAGTTCTCACCTTTCCACCCAAATCTCATCATTGGTGGCGCCTACAGCGGTCAGGTGCTCTTGTGGGACACACGAGCTAAATCCACGCCTGTCCAAAAGACACCACTCACAGGGTCCGGACATACTCACCCCGTCTACTCCATTGACATTGTTGGCACCCAAAACGCCAACAATATCATTTCCTGCTCGACCGATGGTGTCGTCTGCGGCTGGACCGTGGACATGCTCTCACAACCCCAAGAATATCTCGAACTCACCACGCCGCCGCCTGCAAAGACTGAGGACATGGCGCCGACGTGCATAGCTTTCCCACAAGCCGACCCGACCTACTTCCTCGCTGGTTCGGAGGAAGGCTCCATCTATCCATGCCATCGGTACGACCGCGCCGGTGCCAAAGCCGGTGTCGACACGCGTGTTGCCTACCGTGGTCACGCAGCCCCCGTCATGTCGTTGGACTTCCACCCTGCGCGTGGCCCCATCGATCTCGGCGACTTGGTGTTGTCTTCCAGTCTCGACTGGAGTGTCAGACTGTGGAAGGTGCGGCCTCCAGCGGCGACAGCGACTATCAGTGTGGCCGGGGCTCCACAAGCGCAAACCCCGCTGCACGAATTTGTGCGCGAAGACTTGGTCTACGACGCCCGCTGGAGTCCGGTGCACCCAGGTGTCTTCGCGCTCGTCGACGGCGCGGGAAGCCTGGAGGTGTGGGACATCAACGTCGACGTCGAGGTGCCAGTGGCCAAGACGACACCCAGCGACAAGACAGGCCGCAGCTTCATGGCAAGGAGTCTAAACAAATTGGCTTGGGAGCCGCATGAGGGCAAGAGGATCGCAACGGGCGGTCTGGACGGTGTGGTGAGCGTGTTCGAAGTCGGCAGCGAGCTGGGTGGACTTGACGGTGTGAGAGCAGAGGAGTGGGCGGGCGTCAAGAAGTGGGTGCAGCGACTGGACCTCACTCAAGCGCCGAACGGAGTCAACGGGACTAGATAGGCGGCCATTGTGGCGTTGATGCGGGACACGATAGTGAAATGACGGTAGACGATGATAGGGTCGGATGATAAGGTTTTGCTTATGAAGTGGACGGTTCTCATGCTCATTGGTGCGGCGGAGTCTTGGGGCTGGCGGCATACCCATCGGCGACTCAGGGCATCTTTCATATTTTATTGTTTTTTCTCTAGCTGTAGTAGTGTTTGAATGGACAGCTTTTGCATTTGGTAGAGTTGTTGTTGTTGTTGTTGTTGATCACGGTACCTTTTGGATTGGCGAACGGGCGCAGTCTGTCACGCTAGCCTTCGAATGCGCCGGCGGACTACCGACGACGCTCCTCTCACCTCTCCTCATCTCACCTCGCATGACATGCGACAAGACAAAGGACCCTCGACCCTGGGCGGTGCAACATTCCTGCAGGCTGGGTGATGAAAAGCCATATGGCTGCGACATTGGTCCTACGTCGAGGAAACGAGCAGTGAAGGGTTGATGATTATTGAGCGTCGCCTCAGGCGGGCAGGTTCAGGCTCAGGCCCTTGCGAAAAGCAATAGTCGTCTATACTGGCGTCAAGCCGCGAATGCAACGGGACGGATTGGAGCGTTCCTTCACGCCGCAGAGGCAGCATGAGCGGTGAGGTTACACGGATCAGGCGAGAGCGGTTCAGCCGCCTGCAAGGGACGGCGCGTCGCAGCGCCCTTGCATGCATGGGAGATGGGGGATGATGAGGTCAGCAGGACTCGAGCTGCCGTATCGGCTGCGGAGAGGTGGAAAAGGGCCCCGGACCAGGTCCAGGGCATGCACCTATGCCGGAGATTGCTGCAGCGCCAAGCAGCGACAGGGCTGTTGCGATGAGAGACAGCGGAGGAAGAAGGTTCAAGGCGTGGGTCGTTGGTGGCGGATCTTCACCAGCAGGCCAGTTAAGAGCTGGGTTAGGGCCGGGGCTAGGCCGGATGGGGCAGTGTCATTTAACATGCCCTGCCCGTCCTGCTCCTCCCGCGATAGTCGTTGGCTGCGCTGGCCGGGTCACGCTCAACGACAGAGATTGCGACGTCGCTGTGCCACCGGGTGAATGCGAGCATCCATTCTTTAACTAGCTGTTTATCCCTTCCGTCACCACGTTCTTTTCCGCCAGAGTAATTACTTCCCTCTACCACCACGCTCCTTGCGCGCCTACCCGCTCTCCAAACACCGACGTTCTTTCCATTCTCAACCAACAATCTCAAACATGCAGTTCAAGAAGACCCTCTTCGCCGCTCTGGCCCTCGTCTCGTCGGCTGCCGCCCAGAGCAAGACGCTGTTCTTCCCGGCCGACGTCCCGGCTGGTATCACGGCCGGCAAGACCTACACCATCAACTATGTTGCTCCCGACGTTAATGCTGTAAGTGCCTGCTCGCGTGAAACAAATTTGTACGTAGTAGAGCAGCAACTAACTAAGTACCTCAGCCCGTTACCTTCATTCTGCGCTCGGGTGACCCGAAGCAGCTTGGTACTGTTGGCATCCTGACCAACTCGGCAACCGGCGGCTCCTTCACTTGGACCGTTGACACCAGCCTTCCTGCCGGCAACTACGCCCTGGAAATCCAGCAGGGCAGTGAGGACAACTACTCGAACCTGTTCCCCGTCGACAGCACCGTCAAGGCCTCCAGCTCCGCGAGCTCCAGCGCTGCCGCGACGTCTAGCGCTGCTGCCGTCTCTAGTGCTGCCGCCAGCTCCACTGCTGCTGCCAGCTCCTCTGTCGCGGCTCTTACCTCCAGCGCTGCCAGCTCCAGCAACATCATCATCGCTAGCAGCCCCGCCTCTCTCCCTGCACTGACGTCCTCCATCACTGCCGCCGCGTCTTCGCTCTCCTCCGTCATCGCGTCGGCCAACTCCAGCCTTGCCGCCGTCTCGAGTGCCGCTGCCAACGCGAGCGTCAGCGCTGCCGCGTTCTCGACTCTGTCGGTGCCCGCCAACACGACGAGCAGCGGCCTGCATACGTCGACGGTCACGCATACCGCGGCTACCACCTCCGACGACTCCGACGCAACCAGCTCGCCTACCAACAGCGCTGCCGTGGTCTCGTCGACCAACGCCGCTGTCGCCCGTTCCGCTAGCCCCATGGCGCTTGTTCTGTGCGCGTTCGCTGCCATGGCGTACCTCAACTAGACGAGTGGTACGGACAGGCACGGGCATGAGCATTTAACGGCGAACAGTTGGCTTTTTGCGGGTTCGGTTCACGAATTGTACTATGTATGCTACGTTAAAGTTACGAGCTAACTTTTTATGTTTTCCCCCACTGGGCGGCGATGACGGCAGGGCCAGGGAGGACTTTTATTGTAATGTCTATCGGGTTTGATTGTACCACGTATACCTTAGTAGTTAATCACGAGAACGATGCGGCGAGCTGCGGATAGTCATTACGGCCCCTTTCGGCGGTTTGTGGTGGTGGCTCGCTCGCAGTCGGAAATATGAGAAGACGATGCAGATTTTGAGCTTTTTTTTGAGTTTGCGCCGAACTCGCAGCGCAGTGCAGATCGGTGGTGCATGCAGCAGCTTGTTGGGTGCCGCGGAGATTGGGCAAGTCTCGCGAGGCGCAAGGCATGGGCCGCAGCGACGGTGGTGCGCGCACGCGTGACCCGGCGCGCCGGCCACGCCCGACGCAGCGAAGCATCTAGGCTGGCGGGTTGGGAGGAGCGTTGGATGGAAACCAGTTTTAGCAGTCGGATAGGGGGCAGACATGTCACGTCGTCGATTGGCGAGCAGAGAGATGGCAGAAGGGAAGGATCCATCTGGAACTAGCTTTCCCCGGATCTGCCCAGCGGGCAGCAGATAGCCAGTCGATCAGCGTCGACGAGCTCCGTATCTGTCGCCGATCCCGTCCACCAGGCGGCGGCTGCGCAGCGCAGCCGAGAGACATTTACGGGCGCTACTGGGACGACATGGCATCTAGGTGGATACATACAATTTATTACTTCAAACGCTCTCTATCTAATACACCAGCCTGCCCGGGAATCTCGAGGACCGAGGCGACCGATGACGCGGGCCCAGACGAGCCCGGCTTCGCAGCTGCCTTGGCAGAATAGAGCCGCGGCGGGCGGCGCTCGGGCCGCGCCTGCAGGGTAAAGGCGACCAACAGCGAGGCGAGCTTTGCGCCGACGGGGCGCGCCCCTGCATTAGCGACGTCTGGAGGAGCCCGCACATGGCAGTTGGCACTGGGGGATTATTATTGCCGTCGAGCGTCGAGCAAGGAGGAGGAGGAGGAGGAGTGGTCGAGGGAGGCGCTGCTGCGCCTCGATGCGTGGTGCACAAGAATGGGGGTGGCCATGGCTGCCTCGTCCTCTTTTGTGTCGCGTCAACAACACATGGAGAGCTGAAGTTGAAGGTGAAGAAGAAAAAGTGTTCATGCCGCCCCTTTATCTGTGCGATGCTGTGGGACTGTGGATGTGTTGGTGTGTGCTTGTGCCTGTGTGCCGGATGGCGAGACACGCAGCATCGCGAAAGTGCCGGGCAGGCATCTTCCTTCACGCTACGCTCAATGGAGCCGCGGCCCCGCCCAGCGATAGAGCGCCGCCCGCCTGGACTCGCCGCTGTTGCTGCTCTGTCGTCCCTGCGGGCGATCATTTCATTTGACTGCGAGATTATTGCTCGTGAAGTACAAAGGTGCCCCCATGGCCGCTGGCTTTTGCTCGTTGCTTGCTCCTCTCGGCTTACCCTCGAATCAACGTCGCTCTCTCTTTGCGCATAATCCCGTCCGTCCTTTGGCCACCCCTCGGAGCATCCGTCCATTCTCTCGGAACAACATACACTCCCTTGCTTCGCTGCTTGTGCTTCATCCATCTCTTGAGCGCGTGCCAGTTGCATAAAGCTTTATCAATACCTCCTTCGACTACCACTACCACGTCCACGACCACGTCTGAATCCGTCGAATCCGACTCTTCCATAATCAACATGCGTTCCTTCACCGCCATCATCTTCGCCGGCCTTGCCGCCCTTGCCGCTGCGGCTGAGAACCCCTTCGTCGTTCCCACCACGTGAGTGCTTACCAATGGACGAGGATAAATACGACTTGCATGAGAAAAAAAAGATACTAACCTTCTGAACAGTGGCTTCCAGCCCGTTGCCGGTCAGCCTATCAACATCGAGTGGAAGCCCACTGCCGGTAAGACGGTGACGCTGGTGCTTCGCTCTGGTTCCAGCACGAACTTGCGTGAGGGTACGCCCATCGTCGAGAAGACTGCCAACAACGGCAACTTCACCTGGAACGTCGACAAGAACACGGTGCGCGGTGCCGACTACACCATCGAGATCATCAACGACGACGACACCTCCGAGACCAACTACTTCCCGTACTTTGTGCTCGACAGCACCGTCGTCGTCGCCAGCACCACCACCTCCCTCTACACCTACGGCGCTCCCACCGGCACTTCTTACGGCAACATCCAGAAGACCAAGGTCACTGCCACCGCTGCTGCCATGTCGGCGTCGTCCACGGCGGACGCTAGCGCCGACGCCTCGGGCGCTGACGCCGTCTACCTCTCCGGTGGTCTGGCCGCCGCCTTCGCTGCCGCTGCGGCCATGATCGCTCTGTAATCGCGCGGCCTCGTTTTGTCGCTTCGTCCGAACCGATTATTTGCTGGTAATGCTTGCAACGAGTGCCTTTAGCCATTTTTTAATGGGTAGTGCGATGCGCGCGGAGGCAACGGATACCCCATTCTTTTTTCCCGATTCTTGAACGTAGACGATTAATTCCCTTCTCTTTTCTCACCCTTTTTTATTTTTTATTTTTTATTTTACCCCTCTTAGACTTTCGATGAATATGGATCACGCTTGTATGATCATACATACCCCTTATGGGTTGTTGGGTGGCGGCCGGCGCTTGTCGATGCTTTTTACCTTTATCCGCTCGGATGCGCCGCTGTGGCGGTGAGGAGGAAGAGGAGGGGAAGAGAGAGGGTGAGCGAAGGAGGGGAAGGCGGAGATGGGGAGATGAGCGAATTCGGAGGGAGGGAGAGAGAGAGAGAGAGAGAGAGAGAGACGGCAGGACGCATGCGAGACGGATAGAAGAAAATGTATCGTAGGACAATATTACGTGTGCGAAACTCCCAGCCGCAGTGCCACGCCGAAAGTGAAAGAGAGCACGAGACCAATGTTCGGAAAGAATATGCACAACGACGACGACGACGACGACGACGACGACGACGATGGGGCGCGAGCGGCAAGCGGCTGGGCCCGTGGGGGTCTGGACGTTGTTTTGTCGTTCGACGTGTGGCGCGCCATCGCTCCCTCGTCGGGCGTCATGTGATGTGGGGAAACAAAGTCCGGGGTAGGGCAGCCGCGACCGAGCCCTCCAGCCCTCCCTCCTTCCCTTGCTCGGGTCCATCTTTCCCGCGCCGGGCCATGGACCGCAGCGCGGCTTGCCGCGGCTCACCGATGGACGACCTACGACGACACGACGACGATGAACCCTTCATCTCCTCGGACCCCTTTTCCCGCTCCAAAAAGTCTCCACGCCCCACGGCCAGAGCGTCACCTGACGGCAGCAAGGCTTGCGGGGAAAGGGGGCGCTTGTTTAGGTCGCGGAAAGGGCAGCAGGGTGGTCTATTCCTGTCGCATGGTGTTCATTGTCCAGCGCCGGTCAGGGAGGGAGCATGTCAATCAATCGAGCAATCAAGCAATTAATCTATCGATCACTCGAAAGCACAGCACAGCACAGCAGCAGTAGGGGTGCGGATGGATGCATTGCAGGCACACGGGGCCTCGTGGTTGTGTGTTGTGTTGTGTGTGGGTGTATGCGAGCCCACGCGGCTCTTGCGACACGGGCACACAGGCTAACTAGCGGCGCCGCTCTGCCGCAGAAGGGTCTTCCAAGATGTTGGGAGCTTGGGAGAGAGAAATTTCTTTCGGCGTGACGCAAGCAGCTCGCACTTCCCCGCACACCGACGGGCGGCCGTCACGAGTCGCGCAATTCAACGATACATGACGTACGGAAGGATCGCGCGAGTGAGGGGCCCTATTTCTCTTACCCCCATGAAACTAGAGCCCCCCGCTCGTTTGGGAAAGCTATTACCCCATAAGAAACACTGCCCTGCATCCGACGAGTCGCCCTCTTGCACCTTGTGATCACTACGCACCCGCCGTCCAACGAGCCGTCGCGATCCATGGTCCCGCGGATCTGCACTGCTGCCAGCAGATGGCGAGACGCCCGCTGCACGTTGCGCCTTTGCTGAGCCCGTAGTCGGTCCACGCCGCCCAGCTACTCGAGTTTCTATGACACGCCGCCCTGTCCATCCGCGCCGCTCCGTCGTCCCTTTGTGCAAACGTGGCGTCAGCATCATTTTGCTGCGAAGTTTCGTGCGTCCAATCGGGACCGTGGCTACCCTTCCCCATGGCCTGCTCGCGCTTGACTAACAAGTTGCACCGCCCGTGCGGGAAGGCGTTTCACGCTGGTCTACGGCTTCGTCGTCGAAGACCCCCCGGTAATGATATAAAGACCCTTCGGCCTCGCGCCATGGCGCCTCTTTGTCTCCCAAGCCCGACTCTATCCACCCACGCTGTCTGATCCCGATACCATCCCCCAACTCACCATCTGTGGACTGCAATGCACATCAACGACTTCCCCCAGGAGATCCTCTCGAACATCCTCGAAGAAGCCAGCAAGCTCAACGAGCGCGACGGTGTCACCTTCACCTTTGGTCTGTCGCAGGCCCCGACCATCGTCGCCAAGCCGCCACTCCAGAAATATGTCCGCGGCCCCGTCCAGCCCGACATCCTGAGATGGGACGCCGCCTCGGCCATCAGAGAGGTCTGCCGCCGCTGGCATGAATGGGCCCTCGAGTATGCCATGAAGGATGTTTTCATCCGGAAATGGAAGGGTGCCGAGCGATGGGCTGAGTTGTCCCCCAAGCGAGGTATGTCCGAGCATGTCCCTAGGGGCCGCATCCGGCCGCTGACCGCACGCAGGCGCGTATGGCATTTATGAGCTCATTGAGAAGCCGTCCGGAGCTGCCGTCTACCGGGATCCTTACTGTACGCTGCGAAAGACGGTCAACTTTCTCGACCAGACGCCTGGCGTCGCCGAGAAGGTCCGCCGCCTATGGCTCAACGGCTTCCATATCGCCGAGACCAACTCGCATCTCTTTTCCTTCCTCAGCTGCTGCTCTAATCTCACCGCCGTCAGCATCTCATGGACGATGGTGCGGCATCTCAGTGCCGAGCAGTGGACCCATATCCTCCGTGTTGGCTCACCGATGCCGCTCCAGTCACTGGAATTACAGGCCACAACCCTGCGCAAGGATCAGGCCAACGACCCCAAGAACCGAGTTGATTTGCGGCCCTTGGAGTCCGAGCTGGTCGACTTTAGCAAACTCCGAAAGCTGAAGCTTTTCGGCACGACCACTTTCATGCCACTGAACGATCAGGACATGTACGCCATCGCACGGACCGCGACCAACTTGGAGGAGTTTCACCTCACGTGTCTGGACACTGTCGGAATCGACGGTACGTGCCTTCCTCACATGACAGTTCCGCTCGCGCGAACAACTTACTAACAAAACCTTAGGTGTCATGGCCATTGTGCGCGCCTCGCACAGCACCCTGCGTGTGCTCGAGCACTCACCCCGCAGCAACGGCGGCTTCTTTCACCCGCACCCCGGTTCCCCCAGCAACAACGAGCACCTCTGCACCGTCCTCTCGAGCATGCCCAAGCTGGAAACGCTCTCCATTTCCGTCCCGAGCATGTGTCCCGCTCTCTTCGCCAACCCCGAGGTGCGCTGGACCGGCGACTGTCAGGTTCGCGCCGCGCGGCTCTGCGAGCACGACTATAGCCGGGCCGGGACGGCGCACACGGCGGACGCGATGCGGGATCTGCTCTCGGAGGCACGGCGGCTCAGCGATGCTCGTGCTCGCGCTTGGGCTCCCGCCGAGCTGGCTATCGAGCTTTTCTTCGCGGACTGCATCTTCGAACCGCACATTCGCGCCGTGCACGGCGACTTCCAGATTGCCGAGATCGATTCGGCAGGCGAGTTCCCGCTATGCCGTATGCAGAGCCGTAAGGGACCGTATGGTAGCACTGGGCTGTATGCCAAGGATGAGGAAGGCGTGTTTGAGCGCGTGGATGAGGCGGAGTGGCTCGAGGGCGTGAGAAGGGGGTGGGTGAACGTTGGAGTTGCGGCGTGAGCGTGCTGCGCGAGCGATACCATCTCTTTCTCTGCCGTTACTCTCTTCTCCTCTCCACCCACCACATCCTTAGCCCTTCTCTTCCTCTTACTCTTCGTTTGCTATTCTTCTTCTTTCTCTCTGCATGTTCATCATCACTTTTTTTGTTTAAAAAGCGCGGCGTTTATGGAAACTGGACATAGGACAAGGGGTTGAAGGACAAAAGGTCGTTGTCGCGCGCAGGTTGAAGTAAGGGAAAGGGAGGGAGGGAAGAAAGGGAAACTTCAATCAGTCTGATGATTAGGCGGGAGGGCGCGCGCGCGAGGATATACCCCGGATCTTTTGCTCCTCTTAGTTAAAGTAGGAAGCCTGGCTTGTTAGCCCGGCAAATGCATCATTGTTATCGTCATGGGTATCGTCATTGTCGTCATAGCCTGTCACGGGCACCGTTGATCTTGTCGTCTTAGAGTATGGGGTGCAAATATGGTACGGAGCCGAATCGACGTCTGTGCTGTGGGTTCCGTGAGCGTGTGACTTGAAGAATGAAGATGAATTCTGCAAGGACCACTTCGTGCGCTGGTGGAGGAAGAATGGGTGATGTCTTTGCTTGCCTGACGGGCTGGTAGCTGGCTGCCTTGCTGCCTGGCTGCCTGGGTGGACACGCAGGGCTACACGGTTGACAGCGTTGGAGGCGCGGGGGCGGGGTCGGGTGGTGTGGTGTGAAACACAGAGGGGCGGTGCCTGCGAGAGCGGCTGCTGGTTGGTTGGCCGGCAGATGGGCGGGCTGCCTTGCTGGCGCCAGGAAAGTAACGAGAGGCGTGCCTATATTGCGTGATCGGGCGGTGAAGGGGGTGTTGGTTTGGCAAAAGGTCGGTTTTGGTGGCTTCGGTTCTCTCTCTTGTGGCGGACGAACGTCAACCTTCTAAAGGAGGTAATGTCCTTATAGCAATTGCTGAATTTGCTCTTGCTGGCAGTGGATTTTGGTCTATGATTTCGAGGGGACAAGGCTGTTGTGTGTAGCGCTCACTGCGCTCGCGCTGGTGTGTATCCTCGTGCCTTCACTGAACTGTGCTGGTGACGCGTCTTCACGGTTCGATCTACGAGTCCCACCACGCTGTTTCTTGCTTACCTTTTACGGTGAATCGCAATAAATATATCAGGGTAACACTCTTTTCTCTCTCTTATCATGGGTAGCCCTCAGATTGAAAGAGCTGGGATGTTTGCATTCATAACTGCTTTTCGTACGCCGTTCCCATGAAGAGTGCAACGCCATAAGCATCTCCTGTAGGAGCAGCTTTCGGTGTTCTGTTCGGTGGCGTGGCTCAACATTTAAAGGAGCATCGGAAGTTTAGTGGTAATGGTATATGGAGAGGAGCCCAAAGAGACGTTGGAAGATGCTGGCGAAAAGCGTGTATGGAGGTGATGAGACGTCGTCGAAGAAATCTGGAAACGGCAATGTACACGTCGATCCCTGCTTTTACAGCAGCTGAGTTGACGCCTTAACCTGACGGTAGGTAAAGTGCGATATACCTTCCGGGTACGAGACCGGCGTGGACTTTCCCACAGCACTCTTCCAGAACCGCCCTAACCACATCCAAGAACAACCCGAGGACCGGGAAATGGTGTAGGGGTTTACCCACACCTACATCTCCGGTGGCATGCAGTCTGACGACGTTGACAAGGCCGTAGCCAGGAACGCGTCGCTCTAATTGGCGCTAGAGTTTCTCCGCACCCGTTTCCCCTCAACGCACCATCCATCCCAATCGACTCTTCATCCCCGAGCACCACCCCAGAGAACCGGCCGCCAAAGCAAGATCTCGATGGCCTTTGGCCTTGGCTTCGCTGCAGGACACAATGAATTACCGAGCCACTGTCGCGGTGGGACCGCATATTAAGAGCAGCGTCGCCATGCAGCTACCGGGCGTTCCTGCCTAGAGTGGCTCGTTTCACAAGCAACCGTTTACCGAGATATGCGGCCGTCGCTCTTGTGCAGCACTTTGCTGCTGGCTCTGAGAAGTAGGGCCCAAGATCCCATCAGGCCCTACCCATTGGTGGACGCCGAGCTCAAGTCGACCTCTTTCCTCGACCATGCGAGCTATGTCCAGGATCTCGATGACCCGCAATGGTACCTTGACAACATCCCTTTTGTCGACTTTCCAGACAAACCTGTCCAAGATGTCTATTACTATCGAACGTCTGTCATCAAGCGGCACTTGAAGTATGCGCATGAGGGCCATGGTTGGACTTTCACCGAATTCATCCATCCCGTGACCTGGGGTACTAGTTCTCCTTTGACCTCATCCATTGGAACTGCGTCTGACGAATACCATAGCATCAAAATTTCAAACAATTCCCGACTCCGCGGGGCACCATATCGTTGAGGCCCGTTGGCTCCGTGACACCAATTATGCCAAAGACTTAATTCTCGCGTACACACGAGGTGGTACGGAGGCTCTCAACGGCGTTACTTACACGCACTACGTTCAGCGCGCAATTTACGAGCATGCTCAGGTCACCGGAGACAAGAACTTCTTGACCGCGCAACTGGAGGGTATGATCCGGATGTTTGATCTGTGGGACGTGCAATTCGACAACACCACCGGCCTCTACCACAGAACTCCACTTTCTGATGCCCAGGAGTACAGCTTGCCTGGCTATACTGTTGGTGGGCCTAATGGCGGGCCTGTGGAGCAGTGGGACTCCTTCGATAACGACTACAATACCATCTGGCTAGGCCCAGAGACGTACCGGCCCAGCTTCAACAGCTACATGGTCGCCAATGCACGGGCAATCGCCTCTGTAGCTGCACTCTCTGGGAACGATAGCCTTGCTACAGCGTGGACTACACGTGCTGACGACCTGGAAGCCAAGATGACCGATCTATTGTGGGACCAGGACATTAACTTCTGGATCGATGTTGTTGAAGGCAGCAACATTCCGGCGGTAGGCCGCCAACTCATTGGTTACTACCCATACCGCTTTGATGTTGGAACCAACAGCACCTTCGTGCGTGGCCTTGAAGCTGGCCTCACGCCCGAAGCGTTTCTGACCGACTTTGGCCCAACGACGCTTGAGCAGACGAACCCGTACTACACGGCGCGGAAAAACAACACGAACTGTTGCGTTTGGAACGGCCAGTCGTGGCCGTTTAGCACGTCTGTCTACCTCAACGTGCTAGCGAAGTTGGTGAGGACGAATGAAAGCAGTGTTACCAAGGAGTTCTTCAATCAGGAGTTCGACAAGTATGTCCGGACTAATCATAGGGGTGGCGTGCCGTATACTGCCGAAAGCCATTAGTGAGTTGACATGTCTCTACATTCGTCGAGGCCATCCTTACTGACAGGCTTAGCCCAACGGTCGACCAATGGAGCGGAGACACTGCGAACCACAGCGAGCACTATTTGCACTCGACCTACCTGGACAATGTCTTCACTAACTTGCTCGGGATCGTTCCGAACCTGGAGGACAAGCTAGAGCTGCGCCCTCTTGTCCCTGACAACTGGACGTACTTTGCTGTAGAGAACCTACCATACCACGGTATGCGCAGCACTCCCTACCTGAAAGCCACATTCTGACATATTAAATCCAGGCTCGCTCCTCTCGCTTCTCTGGGACCAAACAGGAACACACTATGCCGCCAGCAACACCTCTGGCCTCAGTATCTACCTCGATGGGCAGCTTATCCACACTCAGCCCTCCCTCCAAGCCCTCAGCATCCCGCTCAGCAACCGCAGCAGCGCAATCGCAGCCCTCGCCGCGCGCCCACGCCACGCCAATATCCTCGCCAACCCAAACACGCCCTGGGGCTTCCCCGCCGCCACGTCCGACTACACCTGGTCGCCCAACGGCGACGTCGCCGCTTATCCGGCCTGGAAGCTCATCGACGGTCTCGTATGGTACGACGGCACGCCCGACAACCGCTGGACCAACAACCAGAGCACGACGCCCACCAACACGGTCAACGTCACGCTGGCGCGGGCCCGCGCCCTGCGCAGTGTCAGCCTCGCCGTCCACGCCGACGACGAGCGCGATGGCGGCGTCCGTGGCGGCGGCGTCATCGCCTGCCCGGCTGCCGTGCGCGTCGCCGCACTCGACGGAACCGTACTCGCGGAGCGCAACCCCTGGTCCGACTGTCGCCCTAACGCGCTGAACACGCTGCTCTTCACGGCGCCGGCGAACGGGACAGATGCCTCGGCTAACGACGTCCCTGCCGATGGTGAGGGCGTCCTTTACATAACTGCGGGATTGAGCATCACGCTCCGCAACCAGCTGCACTACGCCGTCGCGCTGTCGGAGGTGCAGGTTTGGGTGCCTGAAACCGATAATGACGAAGAAGAGGAAGGAGAGCAGAGCCGCTACGAGCTAGAAGATGGGCTCGCAGGCACCTTCATCGGCTCCTTCCAGGGCACGGCCAGCGGGCTGAACAGCAGCGTCGTAGACGGGGGCGTGGCTCTGGGAACAGGCGCGTGGGTCGAGGTCGGGGGTGTGGTCGTGCCTGAAGCAGGGACGGGGAGCGTGCGGCTGACGGGACGGGGGCCGGGCGAGGTGGGCGTGAGGGTGAATTTTGCGGGTGAAGGGAACGGGACCGTCGTGAGTTTTGATGAGGGAGGAGAGGGGACACAGGAGAAGAGCGTTGAGGTTGTTTGGGAGAAGGGGAGGAATGTTGTTACGGTTTGGTGGGTTGGGGGAAAGCCGTGGGTGGATGCGTTTGTGGTCGAGTAGAGAGGATGGAGAGATGGGAGGGGAGGGGGAAATGTAAGAGGGGTTGAGGGAGGGCTTTTTATCTGTATGAGTGAGGTTAGGTATGGTTGATCGTGGTTGATTTGCAGCTGTACAAACTACGTCAGGGGCAGATGAATTGGACGTCTTTTGATAGAGTCAGAGCACTTTTTGTGCAGCTGCCGAGATGCCATTTCAATATAGCCTGAACGACTTCCGTCTGGACGAGACTTCGCGTCTACTGTATGTTCTAAACCTTTCATAACTGCACGTTGAGGATATACACGGACACAGACAGGGATTTCGGCAAAAGGTGGTGTGACTGGACTTCTACGTCCATCTAGTTGACATTATCATAATCTAAGGCTTTTTGTCCAAACAACTTCTTCTATCCCATATCAAGCATGCACGCTCGCTCTATCATCCTCGACACACCGCTCTACTGCTTCTCAGCGTGCTTCTCGTTCACAAGCACGAACCTGTACCGCGGCTTGCCGGCCTCAAAGTCGACGACAGCCTGGTTAGCGTCCTTGAGCGGGCGCTGCTGGATCCAGGGCTTAAGGTTCGTCTTGGAGGCCAGCTGCAACATCTCGCGGATCTCATTGGGAGAGCCAATAAGGGAGCCGCCAACCTTGGCCTGCTTGGCGATGAGGGCGAAGGCGTTGAAGGGGGGCAGCTCGTCCTCGGGGGCGCCGACCTGGATGAAGGTGCCGCGGAAGCGGAGCAGGCTGAGGTAGCCGGACAGGGGCATCTTGGGCGACGAGACGGTCGAGACGATCAGGTCGAGCGAGTTGGCGTGCGTGGCGGCCCAGTCCGGGTCCTCGTCGGTGGCGATGAAGCGCGTGGCGCCCATCTTCTCGGCGTCGCTCTTCTTGCCCGACGTGCGCGAGATGACGACGACCTCGTCGGCGCCCAGCGCCTTGGCGAAGAGGACGCCAAAGTGGCCCAGGCCGCCCAGCCCGACGATGCCGACGCGCTTGCCCGGGCCGCACCCCTCGCGCTTCAGCGGCGCGTACAGCGTGATGCCGGCGCACATCATGGGCGCCGCGTCGGCGGGCTCGATGTTCTCGGGGACCTTGAAGACAAAGTGCGCAGGGGTGCGGTTGTAGTCGGCGTAGCCGCCGTAGCTCTTGCTGCCGTCCGGGTACTTGGCCGCGTAGGTGCCGACCATGTTCGCGCAGTGGTTCTCCTCGCCGTCGGCGCAGCGCGCGCACTCGGCCTTGAGGCAGGACGAGGCTTGCGCGCCCACACCCACCAGCTCGCCCTCCTTGATGTGCGTCACGTCCTTGCCGACGCGGACGGCGCGGCCGACAATCTCGTGTCCGACCACGCAAGGGTAGGGAGTCTCGCCCCAGCCCGAGTTCAGCGTGTGCATGTCCGAGCCGCACATGCCGCAGTGCGAGATGCGGATGTCGACGTCCGTCTCGGCGAAGGGCTTCGGCTCGTATTCTTGCCACTTCATGTTGCCCTCGATGGCCTTCTTGTCAAGGCCGCACCAGCCCTCGAACTTGTAGTCGGTGGAAGACATTGTTGTGGTGGTAATGGAGAGGTCGGTCGAAGCGGGAGATAGCAATAAAAGTTTGCTAGGGAGGAAGAAAGATCAGGTAGGTAGAGAGACTCTTAACCCGAAGCCGCGCGCGCCGCCACGGGCTATTATACCCCCTCGCCCACGACGAGGCAAAAAAAGGCATTACACAGCAGGCGCGGCCGTTATCTCCTAACAGCGACAAAGTCCTCGTGCGTCATGGGCATGAAGCCCTACTACGTCCCTAGCGCGCCACCCCTGACGCTGGCCAGAGCCGCGCACCGGCGCCCGCCAGCCCGATCCGCTCACCACTCACCACCACAACCGTAAGTCCGCGACGTACATGTCGGCCCGTCCTGTGCGGGTTTACTCTGCCGCGTGTTTACTAACCATTCACCCCCCTTAGCTCCCTTTTTGCCTCCGGCCTTAACTCCGGCTTTATCCCACTGCCGAGTCGTGCTTCCGAGGCGCGGATGCGGTTTCGGAAGTTCGAGGAAGAGGGGGTTTCAGTGGGTGGGTGGCTGGCGATCTGGCGCTGGTGCTGGTCTGGCGCTGCCATGGCGCGACTGACCGCTCTTGCCGCCGTGTCTTGTCGTCGTCGATTCGCCATATGCGAGCCGACGGTGCCGTTTCGTGCCGGTGCCGATGCCGAGCCGGCGTGTGCGTGCGCGCGTGTGATGAGATGGTTTCTATCTCCAGGGAGCGAGCGGTGCGTGGGCGTTGGCGTGGGCGTCGTGTCGTGTCGTGTCGAGAAAAGATGGCGAGAGCGAGCGAGCGAGCGAGCGAGAAGCTGCAGGAAGAATGGAGGAGCCTCAGGCATTCACTCCGTCTTCTGCCGCTTCAGTGAACAGAGGAAGGCCATCCTTCAAGCCTTCATCCGGGACCATGTCACCCCGCAGAAGGAAGCAAACATGTAGATAGGTAGGAAGGTAAGGTAAACAGCCAAAATCGAAGGCCACAGCAGCCTTTTTAAATCCTCCTCGTTCCGGCCCCCAAACCAAGGCGCGATTAAGTTTTTCACACCTGCATGTCCTGTGCCACCCGCGCGGTTCAGGAGCTCCTTAGCCATGACTACGAGAAATCCTTACGAGTAGGTATTGCTGCATGAGCCTAAACCTAAATCCCGTAAAGGCGTAGGCCAGGTTGTGTGAGAGAAGTTCGGCAGGTGCATCGTGTTGCTGAAAGACGCCTCAGACCCTTGACCCCTCTCCAACTGTGCCACCGTCCCTGGCGATCATGCAGCCCTCCTTCCGCCACCACCGCCACGCCCGGTGCGGGGTGCCGTAGGTAACGTGCCGCGCCGTGCCGTACCGTACCACTGTGCGACTGTGCCGCAAGCTGCGAACTAGTTGGACGCGGGCTGTTTACCTAGGTGCGTGTGCGTTCGGAAGACGTGGGCGCTGCGATTGGCGACATCAGATATGGACATGTATGTATATATATGTACTATCTATCCATCGAACGTGGACGTGTTATACACTATGTACGAGCAAGTCTCGCATCAAATCCGTGAGACACTAGAAGAGGTCCTATGTATTTACATCTGCACCTGCACCGACCTGCCTGCCTGCCTGTTTGCTTGCGTCGAACGGGTGGGGGTACCCACACCCACCCCAGCACTTTGTCAAAAGCTAAACAAGACAAGCAGAGTCTGACTGCAGTAGTGCATGCATGGCATGCATGGCGGTAGTTAGCAGTGAACGATCCATGTGTGCAAACTGCACACTGGCAGTAATCAGGCAAGTACCAGGGGAAAAAAACAAAGAAATGGAAAAAAGCAAGATAAAAAGGAAAGAGAAAGCCAAAAGCGACAACAAATGAAGAAGAGTCAAGCCGTCGGCGTAGGTAGTAAACGATGGTGTGGTGCATGCAAGTCTTGTCCAGCTTGCATCTGTTGGTTGTTCCTTCCTCCCCCTTTCGTGCCAGTAAACGCCGTGAGTAGTACCCGTGGGTGGTGTGTATCTTTTACGCCGCGCAAACGCCGTCAATGCCATGCCATGCCATGCCGTAAACAACTTCTCCTTTTTCTCTCTCCATTTTCTCTCCTACAATGAGGACAGCCTCCCCGCAAACGTCACCGGCCTGCGACCTGTCCCCCTCGGCCTGAGCGCCATAACCGACTCCAGCTCTCTCATCATAGATGACGTCGCCTCGCGCGACTCCCGCAGCGTCTGCTGCCTCGCGCGGTCCTCGTGCATCTTAGCAATCCGTTCATCGCGCGTCATCGTGTTCCGCTGGCGCGGCAGCGCAATTGCTTCAAACACCTCCTCGTCCGACGCGCTACCGCCTGATGAATACCCATCGCCGTTGAGCGCGCGCAGGGCGTCTGAGGGACTGCCGTTCTCCTCGACGGCGGTGAGACCGCCCAGGCTTGGGACGGGGGAGCGGAGGCCGCCGCTTGACGAGGCTTGCGAGACGCGCCGCTCATGTCGGTCGATGTTGAGCGCAAGGGATGCTTTTCCAGATTCCCATGCTTGAACGAGACTTTTCAGGTCGGTGCCGAGCGAATCGTACTGCGTCATTAGGCTCGAGCCAAGCTCGGTCACTTCGACGGATTCTTCGAGACTTTTGTTCGATTCTTCGCGTAAAACTTGCATCTTGGCTTGCAGGCCACGGATGCCTTGCGAGAGCTCGCTGAGCTTGCGTACCTGCGAACGGAGGCGTTCCTTGTCCGGCGTGGCGGGGACCTTTTGCTGGGGCGACGGCATAGAGAATTCTACTTTGATGTCAGCATTTGCTTCTGCCAAGGACCACAACTTTACTCACGCTCTTCTTCGCTAAGGATGCGATTGATCTTCTCGCACCACTTAATGACCATCTCGTTAACGTTTTCCATGACCTCGACGGCAGGCCGCCAGCGGCCAAAGTCGGCTCTTCCTCCATCGGCTTCGAGAGCCAACAGCGAACTCAAAAACATCCTTCGGAGCGTGGCGAGACGGAACTGGAGGATGCGCAATGCCTTGAGGCTCTCCCCGTCATCGAATTCGCCCTCGGTGTACCCTAACACAGCTTCCTCCATGTCCTGCGTGGTGATGTCGTAGACGTCGAGATATCTCTCGAGGTCATCCGGCTCGACAAGTGCACGCAGCTTCGCGCAAGCATCCTTGAACACGGGGATGGTAGCTGCAAATTCGCTTCGTAGTATGCGCCGCAGTCGCGCGCAGCGCCTGGCCTGTCCTTTGTCGTCAAGTCTGGTAATTGGTGGCATGGGCATGCTCCTGCAATGGCGTTAGTCACGTTAGGTGGCTTGGGAGCAGGCGACATACAGTCGATAGCCGCGAGAGACCAGCTCGACCTCTTGGACGAGCATGAGAGCCGAGGACGTGGCAGTGTCAAACGTCTGCAGATTGGCGATGAGGGTCGAGGCCGTGTTGACCACACGGTGCCGCAAATGCTGCAGCCACTGTCGCCTCACATGTGTGAAGGCAACCGTCAGGCCGACGCCGAGTGACACGACAACCAGGAACAGCCGTCCGACGCTGAATCCGTTCCGCTTGGTTGCCCAGTGTATCAACAGGACCATGATGAAAGCTCCTGCGCCAGTCGCTGAGGCGCCCACCACACCCACCGAGGCGCCCTTGTACTCGACGGCCTGGGGGCCGCCCTGAGCGGAGGGGAAGGCGAAGGTGCCCTGGCCGGTGTGCTCGCTCAGCAACTGCGAGGCGACGATGATGTAACGGAAGTGCTCGAGGAAGCGAGCATTGTCGGCGGTGCCGAGCCTCGAATCGACGACGCGCTGGGGTCGCGGGTCAGCTTGGAGGTCCTTGCGAGAGCGCTGGCTTGGAGCTTACGGAATATGCGCTATGCAGGCGGTGCACCGTCCCGTGCTGCGGGAGGTTCAGGCGGAGAGGACGAGGCAGCTTCTTCTTGAGCTTGGATTGCAGAGTCGAGGGCCCGCGGGGGGCAAACGACTGGGGTTGTGCGTCATGTGCGTTGGTGCGTTTCTGTTCGTCTTCGTCGTGAGCCACCCATCCGGTCTCTCCAGTGCCCTCTCCTACACCGTGAAGAGTTAGCGGAGCTTGCTGAGAACCTCCTGCGGACATGACGCGGATGTGAGGGCAACAAGCGCTGCGACGGTCTGACGCACCCTCGAGGTACGCCGCTAGAGGCGAGTCTTCGTAGATGATGTTATCCATCCGGCTTTCATGCTGCGACGGCGGCGGCGGGCGGCGGTGAACGAGGTGGTTGGTCGCGTCACGAGGTGCAGGTGTTGGCGGCGGGAGGCGGAGGCGGAGCGCGTGAGGTAGCTTAGGAGGGACGGACAATGTTTGTTCGTAGAGGAAATTGGTCGTTTGGCGCGGGTGCAACGGGGGGAGTGAGGTCCCCTCCCTAAGACGCAGTGCGCCCCCAGAGGGTAACTCATTTCACGGGCCTGGCTGCGGCTTCGCGCGACTATGCGAGCAGCAGCTCAAGCCTCATTGTTTTCCGCAGCGGCCGGTACCTAGTCGTATCGTCCCCCGAGCTCGCCGGGCCAATCGTTCATCCAGCTTACCGGGAATCATGCGGCGCATCCGATCCTGGACCCACGGGGAATGATGCGACGGCCGCCGACTTCTTTCGAGAAGTTCCACGCGCACATGGCAATTTCCATCGACTGCGCCTCTCCGTCATTTCGCGCAACCATCCCCCTCTCTCCAGACTTCCACCATTTCCGTCAGCATCATCTTCCTGACAAATATAGACCCGGGTGACTCAATCCGTGATGACCGGGGCGCGCGGGATACCGCAGGGCGCGCCCTTTGAGATGACATCGTATCTACCATGTGCGAGTACCTAGATCATCCCGTCTCTACAGGGCCAATGTCTTTTTTTTTTTTTTTTTTTTTTCCTCTCTCTCTCTTTTCTCCCCTTCTACCCAATGCTCTCTTCTTCTTCTTCTATGACGTGCGGTTGACCTTTGTGTTCTGGCATCGTGATTTGAAAGCGTCTATCTCTAATCTATCGTCTTCTCTACTCGCAACGTCTCATCTCCACCGTAGGCCTGGCCTATCAACGTTGCATCCTGCAAGCCTCGAAACGCTCTATCTGCCGTCATGAATCTATGCTCATTACTGAACCGTACTCGTACTAGACCTATACGACTCTCTCTACCATTGCCACTCGGCCGTTCCGCTCAGCCCTAAATCTCAACGACTATTCATCCACATCTTGAAGATGACTAGATTTGAAAAATAGGATCAAGAGGCTGCTCGTTTCTTCCCGTCTCCCCGGTGACGATTATACTCCTCAAACATGCTGCTCCTCCAGGCAGCCACATTGATACACCGCTTCCGGCCTTCGTCAAACACGTATTCCCCGGGTGGCAATGTGTCTTCCCACTCAACCCCAAGGCAGCAACGCCGCCCTGGCCATTCTCAGAGCCTCTGGAGATGCCCAACTGCCCACTCCTTTGCTCTTTGATTAGATGTAGCTAGCCAAAGGCTGCATTCAGTATTCGTCTAGAATCCGCGCTCATCTCAGCATATCGAGCCCATGACGATGGAGTCGTCACTGTAAGCAACTACGAGCCGCAGCATAGTTTCGCAATGCCATGCACATATAACAGCAAGTCCATCTTGACCTTTTGATCTTCAATCTGCTCCGGACCCCAAAGTCTTCTGTCTCTTCTGCATCATTATCTCCACAGCTCTTTCCCCACTATCAAAATGGCCGAAGCACAACGTATCTCTTCCTGCAAAAACGTGGCCGCGCAGATTTACACCATGCTGGCCTCCTACCCAGACCGGTGGCAGACCTACCTGCCCTCAGCACGCAGCGTCATACCAGCCCTCGCCGCCAGCCCTTCTCTTAGCATCCCCGAGCGTCTCTACATCATTGCCGCGCTGCAAGCCCTTGCCTTTGCCGACGCCGACAACCCCTCTTCCACTGCTGCCACGGCCGACATTGCAAACTGGTGCCAGAGCCAGTGGCTGCTGGTGCTGGAGCGGCAGGCCAACTGCTCAGCCGCGCTACGAGGTAGTACAATTCCTTTCCTTTCCTTTCCTTTCCTACATTCTTTCCCACAACACACGGCTGACCAACCCAGGCCTCGGGGAATACTGGCTCTTCCGCGCTCAACCAGCCCTCGCCCGCATCCATGCTGCAGAGGAATCGGCACCCGCAAACGCAGCGGTGTCGGACGCGCGGCTCGGGGCGCCTGACGCCGTCGAGGCGCGGGGCCTGCTAACGCCTTCGTCGGACTATCTGGCGCGAGCTGTGCAGGCGGCGCATACGGCACGCGAGGGTGTCAAGGGGGAGTTGTTGGAAAAGGTGGGCATGAGTGATTCACAGTGTGCATGGCAAGGACGACAGCTAATTCAGTTGGGTGTGTGCGTATAGGCAGCCGAGGCGTACATGAGTTTAGGGAATGTCTCGGGCAAACGTGCGGGCGAGCCTTGCTTCCGCCGAGCGCTGCAGTACCTAAAGATGGCGGTTGATATGGGGCACGAGTTGCCGGAGCATCTCGAAGAGTGAGTTCCCTCTACTTTTTTCTGCGAAAGGATGACTGGCTAACGGGTTCTATCTAGCTATCTGGACGAGTATGGGCCATTGGTGGACTAGGTCTGACGGCGATGGGGGAAGAAGAAGAGGCCGGAAGTTAGCTAGGTAGAGGTGTAACTGTACGGAGTAGGTAGACAAGTACCCACGACCAATGCAAATCGCCGGTACCGGTGATGATGCAAAGCCGAAAAGATTCCCAGATCAGCGCAAATCATCAGCATACCCTCAACCCTGATAACTTTGAGTGGGATCATCTCAGACAGAAAATAGACCAAGAGGAAGATCATGATCAGCACCGCGCCGAGCCTCAGGCATTGCATTGGGGGCGTCCGTGCGCGCGCATCACTCACGGATTCCCCGACACAAAGCAACTTCGTGACCTTACTATCACGCATCAACCACGCAATCTCCGCCCCTCGCCTGTCCCTTATCACGCCGCACCGCCCTTCGCCCTGTGCGGAAGATCCTGGAGATACACACGCAATCACTCCGGCCGCAGCTTCCTCGCTACCCACACCTAGACCCTCTACCCACTCTACCTACCTTCCACGCCTCCGCCGACCGACGACCGACTTGAAACCTCCGTCGCCCGCCCTGAGCAGAGTCCAAGAGGCCACGATGCACGACGAGCGCCAGCTGCAGGTCGCGCCTATCGTGCAAGAGAGCGTGCTGCACAACGCGCGGGTACGCCGTCCCCCCCCACCCTCTCCGCACCCTCCTCCCCTCCCCTCCAATTGCACTCACATCGCACCCCCC
>NW_022983530.1:363420-378337 GCF_010093885.1 Aplosporella prunicola CBS 121167 | reverse complement strand
CCCCCCCCCCGCAGACCCTCTCCAACATCCGCAACCTAACAGCCTCGCTCTTCGGCGTCGCCGCCGGCACCCTCGGCCTCGAGTCGACGCCGGGCTTCCTGTTCTACGTCGGCGGCGCGGTGCTGGTCTCGCTGCTCATGAGCCTCGTGCGCGCGCGCGGCGCCCCCGGAAAGTTCTTCTACCGCCCGCTGGCCGAGTTCTGGATGGGCGACGTGGTTGGCGCCGCCATGTCGTTTGTGCTGACGTGGACGCTGTTCTACGGCTTGTTGAGGGCATAGAGGCACGGCCGGAGGAGCGATGAGAATGACAAAAGCAATGGGCGCGGATATTATGCCAATGGCTGGTAGCTGGTAGACGCGGCTGCGTCGGAGCCGGGGACAGAAAGAATGCCCTTGGGGCGTATATACACGACTTTTTAATGATACCCTACCTACATACAACCAGACGGGCATTATGGGCACAGCACCGAGGCCTGCAGCAGAACCATATCCACCAGCGGGGAAGCAACATCCGCAATCATCCCCGGCTATCCACTCAGTCCACCTATCCTTCACATCACTCAATCATCATCTATCTACGCAATCAAAACTCCATATCCCCCACCATCTTCCCCACAACCTCCCACATGGCCCCAATCTTCCCAGCATACGACCGCAAGCGCTCCGGCCCCAGCGCCTCCGCACTCACGCCCATGCGCTCCATGGCGGCGCCCACGGCGCGCGCAAACCGGCTATTGACGCCATGGCCCTGCGGCACCGCCGCCACCACCTCACCCAGCACCCCGTACAGCACCGTCCCCAGCTCGATGCCGTACTTGCGCACAAGCTGCCTTGTCTGCGCCGTAGCGCCGGGCCAGGCGCCCGCCTCGCCCCCGGACGCCTCGTCCGACGCGCACATGATCAGCAGCGCCGTCAGCGTCGAGAAGACAAACGCGTGCACCGCGCGCAGCGGGTGCGACGCCGGCAGCAGCGTCTTGTCCGTCAGGACGTGGCGGGCTGCGGCGTGCTGCCAGGCAGGGACGAGCTGCCCCGCCGCGAGGGCGAAGACGACGAGCTCGTCGCGCAGGGCGGGGCGGGGCTGGCGGGCGGGCGCGAAGCCGCCGCATGTCTTGAGCAGGCGCAAAGACTCGGAGACGAGGCGCAGCGGCTCCGTCGGGTCCGCGCTGTTTGTTAGGCGGTGGGCCTGGTCGAGGGCGGCGAAGGCGGCGGTCTCGATGGCGCGGAGGTGCTCCTCGGCCGGGGCGTCAGGGGCGGGGGCGGGCGTGTCGAAGGGCAGCGCGCGCGTGAGCGAGGGCAGCTGCGCGGTTTGCGCAGGTGTGAGTGGCGCGAAGGCGTCTTCGGCGCCTGTGGGGCCTTGCGTGCATTTGGCGCACTTGCAGGTGAAGTAGTAGCGGTCGAGCAGCTCGGCTTGCCGCTTGTGGAAGGGGTTGCTGCCGTCAATGTACGAGACGAAGAGCTCTTCGTCCTGGGCGATGGGCCGCATGGCGCGCAGCACGAGCGTCGCGCCGTCGTTGAGCACGAAGGCGTTGGGCGCGCACGAGTGGTTCGCCGTGCAGGGGTAGGGGTCGAGCGAGAGGCCGAGGGGGTCCATGATGGAGGTTACGAGGGTGAGGCTGTTGGTCAGGATCTGGGGTACGTACGCGTCAATCAGTGTCCGTCCCTCTAGCCGCTTAGGCAGTACGTACCCTGGCATACACGCCCTGGGCCGTCTCGACGTCAAACGTGCCCTCGGTCTTCGAGTACTTCAGCACGCCCATGGCCAGCACCTCGTGCGTCTCCCAGTCGTCCCTGGCGCGCAGGTCGTCGAGATGCGTCTCCAGCCGCATCAGCTCGTCCCACTGCGCGTCGGACAAGCGGCCGTTCTTGCGCCTGGCCAGCAGCTCCATGCCCGCGCGCACCGCGTTCGGCAGCCGCCCGCTGCGCTCCAGCTCGCGGAAGACGGGGCACTCGAACTTGTGCGCGCGCTTCCACGAGTCCGTCTGGCACGCCTTGCCGCAAAACTTGACGATGTTGCACCCCGTGCACGCCTTGAGATCCAGCCCCTCGCTCGAGCCGATCATGTCGTTGCACGCGAAGCAGTTGGCGCACGTGTCCAGCAGCCGGCTGGTGTCGAGGGCGGCGACCAGAGGCCGCGGGATGGAAAATATCAGGCCGCCCGTGTCTATGGCCTTTTTCGCAAACAGGCCGTTGCCGGCGACGGGCGATTCTTTGATGTAGCTCGCGTTGTTCTGCGCCATGATTTCCAAAGCTCTTTCTGCAGAGGGGTTGTTGTTGTTTGCGGAAAAACCAGGGGTCATGTTTAAACGTGGTGAAGTACAGCGCTAGGTACTGCTAGTGTGGGCCCTCAGCCCTGCTGCCCCAGAGTTTGTCTGGCGCGCCTTTTCCGTCACCGCACGCCCTCACAGCATTGCGTCACAGGGACATGCCTCTCCGAGTCCTGTCAAAAGCAAAACATAACTGCTTGTCGAATACAAAAAAAAAAAAAAGCCTGCATAAAAGGGGTGGGTGGTGTAAGGCTAGATACACGCTAAACCTCCAGCATCGCTGCTCCCAGCACCGTAGTTGAACTCCAAAAGTCACCATCGACAGTATACCAAACCACTCTCTCTACGCCACATCTAAAGCTCTGTCTAGTACTCGGCCTCTTCAAGGTCCTCCTCCTCCAGCGCGTCCGAAGCAACCTCCTCGTAGTCCTTCTCGAGGGCAGCCAGGTCCTCACGAGCCTCGGAGAACTCGCCTTCCTCCATACCCTCACCGACGTACCAGTGCACGAAGGCACGCTTGGAGTACATGAGGTCGAACTTGTGGTCGAGACGGCTCCACGCCTCCGCGATGGCAGTCGTGTTGGACAGCATGCTGACGGAGCGGTCGACGGGAGCAAGCTCGCCGCCGGGAACGCGGACCGGCTTCTGGTAGTTGATGCCAATCTTGAAACCAGTCGGGCACCACTCGACCAGGTTGAACGAGGCCTTGGCCTTGAGGGCGGCAACGGCCGAGTTGCAGTCGCGGGGAACGACATCGCCACGGTACAGCAGAGCGACGGCCATGTACTTGCCGTTGCGGGGGTCGCAGACGACCATCTGGTTGTTGGGCTCGAAGCCTAGCACGGCGTGAGTGACTGTCATCAACAAACAAACTCGTGGTGCACTTACACTGGAAGGTCAGGTCGTTGACCTTGAAGCTCTCGTGGGAGCTCTTCTGGCTCGAGATGACGGGCGCATAGCTGATCAGGGGGTAGTGGATACGCGGGTAAGGGACCAGGTTGGTCTGGAACTCGTTCAGGTCGACATTGAGAGCACCGTCGAAGCGGAGGGAGGAGGTGATGGAGCTGACAACCTGGGCGATCAGGCGGTTCAGGTGCTCGTAGCTGGGACGGGGGATGTCGAGGTTGCGACGGCAGATGTCGTAGACAGCCTCGTTGTCAACCAGGAACGTGCAGTCGGAGTTCTCGATCGTGCTGTGAGTGGAGAGAACGGCGTTGTAGGGCTCAACGACGGCGGTCGAGACCTTGGGGGCAGGGTAGACGGCGAACTCGAGCTTGGACTTCTTGCCGTAGTCGGTGGACAGCCGCTCGAGGAGGAGGGCGCCGAAACCAGAGCCGGTACCACCGCCGAAGGAGTGGAAGATCAGGAAGCCCTGAAGGGAGCCGCAGTTGTCTAAAACGCCGTCAGAGTGACATCGAACGATGATGCGCAAGAGGAAACATACCGGCGACGCGACGGACGCGGTCGATGACATTGTCGACAAGCTCCTTGCCAATGGTGTAGTGACCACGGGCATCTAAATGGGCGGTCAGCTTCCTTGCCAGCGACGTGCGATTCTCCCAACGTACAGTTGTTGGCGGCATCCTCCTTGCCACTGATCAGAAGCTCGGGGTGGAAGAGCTGCCTGTAGCCGCCAGTGCGGATCTCATCAACGGGCTAGCCAGCCGTTAGCTCCAAAGTCGCGACTTCCCCGCATCCCCGCAAAGTGTGTATAGCTTACCGAAGGGTCGAGATCGACGAAGATGGAGCGAGGGACGTATTTGCCGCTGGTGGTCTCGGTGAAGAAGGTCTCGAAGGAGCCGCCCTCGGTATCGGCCTGCGATTCGGGGTCGGGGCGACCATCAGACTTCAAACCGTGCTCAAGGAGGTAGCTAGTATGGAGGCGTTAGCGCGCAATCGCGTCGCAAGTGAGGATTGGAGGTCCCTACAGCTCCCAGGCACTGTTACCGAGCTGGATACCAGCTTGGCCGATGTGGATGTGGCAAACCTGCGCGTGTAAGCCGGGCGTTGCAGATCAGGGGAAGCACGATGGCGTCGCTGCGCGTTGCGAGATTGGCAGCGCAGGTTGGGGGCAGATGGAGGGCCGGCGACTTACTTCTCCCCTCATGGTGGCTGTCGTTTGGAGTCGGGTATGCAGTTGGTGACAGGAGAATGAATGGAGATGCTAAACGCTTGGTGGTAGCGGTGAGCGAAGCGTTTGGTGTTTGTCAACGGATTAGCGGGGCAGCCCAGACACAGGGCCAAAATAAAGGCGGACAGGGATCGCTCCCCACGCACCAATCACACACGCGTCACCCACTGTGAAACACACACAATGCCATTGCTCATCTAACTGCCGACTACTCTACTCTACCTACCTAAAGCACTACGGTAGACATTGTTCTTCATCTTCTGTGGATAAAGTTAATGCAACAATGCCTACTACCTAGGTATATACTTCTATAAGTAGGTCAAAATGCTCTTTATACATCATTTCCTAGATATATACTTCAATCTAGAGCTTGTGCCAACTCACATCCCATGGAAACAACAACGCGGCCGTCGACCTCAACGATGGGCGGTGCAGTCGTAGCCAGCCTCCGCCTCCGATGTCCGACATGAAGGGCCGCAGTTGCGTAGTGATGCTGACGACAGCCGCGGGTGGCTGGTCTGGCGCGCTAAGATAGACGACTGTTACGATGGAGTCGTAGGTGGCAAACGCAAAGACCTTTCCTGGGGGCGAGAAGCCGCAGCCATGTACCCAGCCCGCCGTGTTGTACAGGACCTCGCTGTATACGGTGTTGAGTGGCAAACGCTCGCTCCAGGCCAAAGGCTCGGGCTTCTGGTCCATGCCCGTGATGAGCAATTGACAATCTTGCAGCTGTTGGGGGCAGTGTCGACACTAGTGACAATCTTGTCGTGGCCAGCCAACTCATCCATGAACTATAGCTTGGAGCCTGAACGGGTGTAAAGGTCGACGCTGTTCTCACGGGCGAAGGCCAAGCCCTTGCGGTCGGCAGACGGGGTGGTAGGTTGTGGGAGAACCGGTGAACTTCGGAGGAGCCATTGTTGCAGCAACAGGAGAACCAACTACTGGACTATTACTGGTGATTGATAAGAGATGTGAGTTGTAGGACGTTGGAACGAGAGGGGCCGGCTGCGGGGAATGTCGCGGAGGTGATCTGGGCCCGGCCGTTGTGAGCCTGAAATATAAGGTTAGGACGCATTTCATCTGCAAGCTCGTCACGTAAGCAGCCCGCAAACAATACCTCATGCGCTCACTATCAAGACTGGATCGAACTAGTCTCATCAGTACTACAAAGCGAAAACTTGCAGAAAATGACAAGACAGTCACGAAAAAGAAGGCATTCGGGTTGAGAAAATTCAGAGAAAATCATGGAAATTAGCTTCTTTATAGCGACATAAAGCTGCTAAAAGCTACTCCGACAGAGAAAGACGCTGGTGTTGCTGCCCATCGCTATAGAGCAGTGCGGCCGAGACTGAATCGACTTGACCTCGCAGCTCCGACTCCCATCCACAATGACGCCTGCTATCAAAGACCGATGGAAGGCCTCCAGCGCGGAGTAACCCCCTCAAACCAGGCATAAGTTCCAATCAGCCCTTCAAGTCAGCTGCGGTGGCAGGGTTGGCGCTGTTAGCGCCACTGACGGGAGTGTTGTTCTCGTTGTTAGAGGAGGCACTAGTCTGAGTTCCCGTGTTGACAGTGGTATCGGCATTGTTCGTGTTGCTGACCTTGGCCGTGGTGTCCGTAGTGCCGGTGGCCTCCTTGGTATCTGTGTTGGTCGCAGTGCCAATTGCGGTACCAGCCGAGCGCTCATTAGCAGCAGCGAGGCGTTGGACTTCAGCAGAGAGGCTGTCCTTGGGAGGGTAGTGACCCAAGGCCTTATGCTCGGCGCTCAGAACGTGACGCGCCTCCTCGGAAGTGACGTGGGACGGGTCGGTCTTCATCTCTTGCTGAACGGGGTCGGCTACAGCATGGAAGTTCTATGACAGTCAGCAAAGTGTCCAGGATAGAACGGTGTACAGTATGGTGAAGTGACCATCCAGTATTGAAATTTGAGTCAGAGTGCTTCACTTACATCGACCTTGTCAGCCTGGGATTGAGCTTGAGCCGCAATACTGCCATGCGGAGGACGGTGACCCAGAGCACGCTGTTCGGCGCTCTGAGCACGAGCAGCATCTTCATGAGTGATGTGCATGGGATCGTCGCGAAGCTTAGCAGCAACCTCCTGGTCGACCTTCTCAGCAATAGTCTCAGATTGAGTCTGAATGCCGACCGGCGGAGCCGTGGCTTTGGACTGAGTGACTGGCTCGATGCTGGTCTGAGTAGGTTGAACCTGAATAGGCTGAACGCCGGACTTGGGAGCTTGAGTGCCAGCCTGAGTGCCAACTTGAGTGCAGGTCTGGGAGCCAGTCTGAGTGCCGGTCTGAGTGCCGCCATGGGAAGCAGACTGAGTGTCGCCCTGAGAACCAGTGGGTTGAGCAGCGCCGGACTGAGCCGCGATGGGCTTAACAGCGGCGGGCTCGCCGGGGGTAGGCTGTGCAGTAGGTTGAGCAGCCATGATTGCGCTTGAGGATCTGAAAGAGTTTGGATGTGCCGTGAATGAGGGTTGCGGGCAGAAAAGTGCAACTGACAGACGGTGGAGGAAGAAGAGAGGAAGTCTGACTGGCCTGGGATTTTAAATACCCCCTCGCTTGCCACGTATGGAAGTAACAAGACAGTTGGGGAAGGGACAATGTGAAAGGAACGACGGACACTTTGAAAGGAAGGAACGACGGACAATGTGAAAGGAAGGAAAGCTCAGTGACTGCCTGCTTTGTGCCGTACAAGCAAGAATACCCTTCACATCTCAGAAACTCGCACTCACTGCCGATTTATTCTAGCTATGTCTGCTTTCGTCGACGGTTAAGACATGTTAACTGGTTGTTTGCCCAGGTGCTTTGCTCTGAGCCGCAACTTCCCGACTCGTCTCTTGCTCACACCGACACTTCCAGCCTTGCATAATGCTCCCATGGATAAATTTGCGGTATCTCTGTAGTTGAGGTGAACACAGCTCAGGTATCTTAGACCAGAACACCAAACAAAGTCCAGGACACTGAAGTCCGAGGACGCTGCGTAGTTAGTCTTCCACTTGGTATAGGCTTACTAAGATTTAGTCGCTTTGCGGGGCATCGCGAAGGTTCCTTTAAGGGGTTCTCATTCAGCTTCCAATAGAGAAACTTCTACAGGGAACTACCTGGGCTAAGTCTCATGCCCGCAAATTGCCCTCTTATGCACTGAATCGAAATCCTTTGACTGACATCGACAGAAAACAAGAATATGCACAAGAGAAGTCTGGCCGCTCAGTTTGATTCGTTGAAGGTCCAGCCCAATCCCATCCTTGCATCAAACGGACGAATCAATTGAAGGTTGGATGAAGTCAAATCGGTTAGCTCATACCATCTAAACACTCGAGCCTACAAAGAGGAGATTGCTGAATACAACACCTACAACTGTTCGCAGACATTGTATCCGCACCGAAGCCTGTTCTTCGCTCGACTGTCTCGACTAGGTTGGCAGAACCAAGCCCATCGGACCTCGGTATGAATTGCCACAACGTTGAAAGCTACCACAACGGCCCGCGGGTCGGAGGCAACGATCATCTACCGTGGATGCGATACTGTTGGAAGTGCCGGCGGTGTGCAGCTCACTGCTGTCAGCAAAACAATGATCCAGCGAGTGGATAACCGCCGTGCATGGTAGCAGGATCGACATTGGACAACGTCTAGACTCAGGAATGATCGCTCGGAGATAAGGACTTCTTTCAGCGTGAGGATCGATCACAGTGTCCTCTTGCTGGCCGTTCACATGCCGGCACGCGCCAGTGGACGTCCCGTACGCGTCCTTCGCTTCTGCACACTGGCCGGAGATGGATTGGGCCGAGCACCCGGAGACGCGAAGCTATACGAACACCCCAAGAAGCACCGTTCATGCGCCACGGCAAGGCAACACGTCTCCCGGCCACGCTGCTGGTGATGAATCCAGGGACCTTGGGACCGGGCCGGGTGCTAGGGAAGTGCGGGATGGCTGGGTGTGCGCCATTTGACTGAAACAGGATGGAGAGGGTGGAGAGAGGTTGATTCATTAGGGAAACCAGGTGGCTTGGGGTGGGCTTGAGGTGGGATCAGCGCAGGAAGGTCCCGCAGTGCGCGTGCGGGTTGACCGGCCAGGGGCACCTGCGGGCCCAGGGTAGAAAATCAGAAGCTGGATAGAACGTCTCGACGAGTGTAGTGTGGCGGCCTTGACCCTGCAAGCCAAGTACCCTGGCGCGGTGGTGAAACACACAGGCTGCGCCACCGGCACTGCGCTCTATCGAACATCGAAAGAGTGTCTTCTGAGGGTTCTCGAACACAGCGTACTGGAGGGAACCGGGAGGCGGGAAGGTTTGCCGCTCGGCGTCGCCTCTTGGTGCTGGCGGGATGCCACCGCAGATGCAGTAGCACGACGCCACAGACGTCGGGCGAAAAGGCGCGCTGGACAAAGGCAACTTGGCGCCCCACTGTGATTTATTTTCAGCGAGGGTCGGTCAGGGTTGATTCGTTCCCTGATCCCAACCAGCAGTCGCGTCCCTCCGACCCACGCCGAATCGTCATTCCAGATCGTCTCTGGTTTAGGCCGCGGCCGCGCGATCACCCTTCGGAGGTGCTACAATAACCCGCAATATACCATTTAGTGTCCTGTCAACCCGCTGGCCGCACCCGCATTCCATATCCATCCTTTCCTCGCTTTCTTCGTTCGTTCGTCTGCCTCACTCGCTCAGACTGCGCACGCCCGTCGATGTTCCATCTCCACCGCGCATCGTAAGATAACCTCGCGACCCCCCGCGTGAATCAGTGGGACCCTGTCTTCGATCAATTGCCCTCCACCATGACGACCCCCGTGGACGAAAAGAGCGAGCCGTACTACGAGCCTCCCCACGTCTCCGACAGGTACGACGAGGATGACGATACCTACGTCGGCCATGATTCCACCAGGCAAAACTCCGACGACCACAACAACGTCGACACCACCGACCATGCACTCCCCCACCACCGCGACCAGAGCCATCTTTCCGTCAGGACGGAAATGGAAAGAGACCCATCCCAGCACTCGATGTACAACGTAGTCTCCGCCTCGGCATCAGCATCCCGCGAGCAGGCCAGTCGCTTAGAGGACGACTTGCAGATGCTGCAGATCGAGAGGCAAATCTCTCTGCGCGAGTACGAAAGGGAGCATTCGACCACTCGTTCCTTACACCGATCCCGGTCGCGCCGCGAGGAACCCGTGGATGAGTTTGACGTTGCCACGAATCCCTTGCACGAACAGGCCAATGTCTATCGGCCGCCGGAAACGCCATCGACTAACCTTGCCAAGTTGATCATCAAGATTCACAGTTCTAGTTGGCTTGTGCGCTGGAGCACGTACATCACTCCTGTTGTTTTGATCATCTTGATCCCTCTGCTGCTCGGTGCCCTCAAGTTCAAGGATGCAAACGTGGGTGGTGTTGAACTTGTCTGGTTCTGTATCTGGCTGGAAATTGCTTGGCTCACTCTCTGGGCTGGCAGGGTAAGTCCACACCGGTCCATTTCCGCAAGATTGATACTGACTACTGTCTTACAGCTTCTCGCTAAATGTCTGCCTTGGCCTATTGGGCTACTGTCCAGCTTGGTCACTAACAATGGCAAAAAATGGCGTGATATGGGCAAGCAACTAGAGCTCCCTGCTACTCTATTTTTCTGGTGGCTGGCAATCATCATCTCCTTCTATCCGACTATGAAAAACCACCACATCGATGGTAACAAGAATATCAAAGGTTGGGAGAAGTCCATGTACAAGGTTCTGACGTCCATCTTCGTCGGCTGCACTCTCAACTTCGCGGAGAAGATCATTATTCAACTCATTGCCATCAGCTTCCACTTGCGTACATATGCGGACCGTATCGAGCTTAACAAGTTCCAGATTGGGAGCTTGATTAAGCTGTACACTTTCTCCAAAACGAAGATTACTGCCGAAGATTCCGAGTTCGAAATTAAAGAATCCAACATGCTGTCCGGCACCCGCACTCCCGGCCAGTTCATTGTAGATGCCGGGCAGCTTGTGAAGGATGCCCAAAAGAATACCAAAGAGGCTTTCAACAAATTCGGAGACGTGGCCGGCAAGATTGCTGCTGATTTCGCCGGTCGCCAGGCGCAGAAGAGTAACCACCCCAACCAGGTTGTTGTGGCTCTCCTGGGTTCGACGTCTGGTAGTCAGGTCCTTGCTCGCCGTTTGTATCGCACATTCGGTAGCAATGAATCCGAAACTGTCCACCCTGATGACTTGAAGGCCGCTTTCGACAACCAGGACGAAGCAGATGCGGCGTTCTCAATGTTCGACAAGGACATGAACGGCGATATTTCCATGGAAGAGCTTGAGGCAGTTTGCGTCGAGATTGGCCGTGAGCGTAAGGCTATCACTGCTTCGCTAAAGGATCTTGACTCTGTCATCAGCAAACTTGATGATGTCTTGATGTTCCTGGTCTTTGTTATCACTGTCCTCGTCTTTCTCTCGCTTATTTCTACATCCGCTGCGGGCGTGTTGACGTCTGCTGGCTCCACCGTCCTCGCTCTTTCGTGGCTCTTCTCCGCCACCGCACAGGAGTTCCTGCAGTCCATTGTCTTCGTATTCGTCAAGCACCCGTTCGACGTTGGCGACCGTGTCACCATTTACGGTAACACTGGTGCGTCCGGTACAGGTGACGATTACTTCGTCAAGGAGATTGCACTCCTTTACACTGAGTTCAAGAAGATGGAAGGCCACTTGGTTCAAGCTCCCAACAGCTACCTGAACGGATTGTTCATCCTCAACCAAAGACGTTCTGGCGGTCTGGCCGAGGCTGTGCCCATCTGCATTAAGTTTGGTACTACTCTTGATCAGATCGAGTCTCTCCGCACGAGGCTGCTCGAGTTTGTCCGCACGGAGAACCGCGAATACCAAGGCAACATCCTTACCGAGCTTCGTGAGGTCAAGGAGGCTCACTCTCTCACTCTCAACGTCGTCTTCTTCTACAAGTCGAACTGGCAGAACGAACTGCTCCGTCTGCAGCGCCGCAACAAGTTTATCTGCGCTCTTATGGTCACCATGCAAGAGTGCGGTATTGAAGGTCCTCGCATGCGCTTCCCTGGCCAAAAGGAGTCCTTCCCCGTCTATCTGCAGAACGTTCCTCACGTTGCTACTCCGGGTATGGGTCATGGTGGAAACCCGGACAACCCGGTGGGCCTCATGCCTGAGAAGCGTGACAACCCTCAAGATCCTCCATTCGTCGACTCTCCTTCCTTCGACTCACACTCGCACGGTCACCAGCAAGGCCGTATGCACTCCATCCTGCGTACCAGTAGTACGCGGCCTCGTGGCGAGTCCCTTGCGCAAATGGGTCGCCGTGTCGACTTCTCTCTCGGTATGAAGGACATTGCATCAACCGACATGACGGGTGACGTATTCGAAGAGCGCACGCGGCCCCGCATTCCCATCAACGTCACTAGTCCATCGGCGTCGCGGCCGCGCGTCTCGATCGACTCGCACGGCACGGGCCACTCGACGGGTCGCGACTCGAACGACCTGCACCGGGTGCCCACGGACAGCTCGGGGGGCCAAAGCCGCGTCTCGCACCGCAACCGCTTCTTCTCCCGGCATAAGATGCGGGATGAGGCCGAACGTATGGAGTCGGGCATGTCGGACATGGCCAGCATCAGGGAGGAGTCGCAGTCGAATGACCGCATCGATCCTCGCAGCGGCCACGTGAGTCCCGCCGCCTGGCGCCTGACCAGCGAAGAGAACATGGCTCCCCACTCCAGATCGCCCTCGAGGCCGCCCATGGGCCCGCCCAGGCGGAGCCGGACAGACATCCATTAAGATGGACAACTGCGGCCTGGGCAGCCCTCTTGTCTTTGTTCCAACAGATTTGACTTCTGCCTAACCAGTTTAGCGGGCGATGTAGGTATAGAAAAGTCGCATACGTGAGGCGCTTAATCGGCCTCCTCACTTCATTTCTTATTCTTTTTCTCAGTTTATAGAAGGCTCGGAGAGACAAAAACACCACCAACTGGATGTGTTGATAGAAGGCTTGGCGTTATTACTTCTTGTTTTCCTTTTCTTGTTTTATTCTCGCAGCATGCATAGCCTGCCTGTCTGAGCGATCGAGTGGTCAAGAGGCCTTGACGGCTATCGGTGTTTACCTTTTTTTTTTTTTTTTTTTTTGCGCGCCATCGAAGCGCCCTCTTCCTCCCGTGTCTTTGGATAGATCAACGGGAATGGCTTTTTCTTTTTATCTGACACGCACACGCACATACACGTACATGGGAGTCTACACGATTCCGCTTCGAATTTCTGAATTCAAACAAACCAAACGTTCCTCCATGCTGCTGCAGTAACCACACAGACGGGGACGCTCTTTGCGGCGGCCCGCGCCTCGCTCCCGCCATGTGGCATGCCGTCGCCACTGCACATCCCCCATTCTTTGCTAAATTAACCTTCGCCGTTGCGCACATACCTGCACGCCGTTGCACGCCGCTGTGCGGGCGGCACGGAAGCACGAGCAGCGAGCGGCGCGCCGGGGATGTCCCATCGTGAGTGCATGCAGAGTGTCACTGCGCTGAGGAATGATGCCCGCCACCATGGACTCGCTCTGGGGTGTTGACATTCTTGGACTGTGTTGGCTTCTTCTTGCATGGTGATATTTTATCTAGAATTATTCGGTGGTGTGGATGGCATGTAGTAGTATTGAGTTCTAACTTAGGTGGTGTAGTTCTAATGTCAAGGACTTGAAGTATTTCGCACGAATGGTAGGTCCCGTGCGAAGTTCACGAGAGAAGTGGTAAGATAAACGTATGTCAGGGTTCGTATGTATGCCTGCGGTGTATATGCAGGTTCATGGTCAGTGATCTGGCCACGGCGATTGTCGTTACCAGCGGAGCCATCCCCCGTAAGTCCCTGGTATTGGCATTGAGAAATAGGATGATTGTAGTGGCGTGACTATTGTCCGCGAAGCTTAAAGTAGTGTCCTGATTGCGTCTGGCGACTTCTGCCGTTTACTCCCAACGTCGCGTTGTGCATTCATGACATGGTTTAGGTTGTGAGACGTAGGCGCAGGAGACATGCACTCTCGGCCCTTTCCGGCCACGCCTGCTTTTCTTATCTGGATTTTCAATGCCTTACAGTGTGTCCTCGTGCCGCTCGTTTTATTGACCTGGATCTTTTCCGCTTTCCATCATGGAAAAGGAATTCTTCGACGAAGGTGCTTTTACGGTCCTTGTCCAATGAGTTTGCACCGAAAAATTCGATAGGACCTTCCACTATCGTATCTACTTGCGAATACTCGGACGGCAAACTCGCTATTGTCCTTGTTGTAGTGCCTGTAGGGGATTAAAGATAGCACTTATCTCAAGCAATTTAAGTTCCCCTTGAACTCCAGCATAAGACCCGTCCTTAAAAGGACAGACTATTATTCGCCAGCGGTAGTCTTTTTCCTACAAAGCGGCCGTTAGCTATGCCACCCAAATCATGCGATATAGCGATAATAGACCAAGCGATTGTATGTGCCGTCAGAGTAACTATGAATAAGAAACTCTCAGTGTTGCAGGATGGCCCCAAGACGGGACCACGGATCTGCTCAAGAAAGAAAATTGGGAATATTTTCCTCATAGGCAAGGTGATATTCAACAAAACCAGTTCGACATACCTTTCTTTCGCTCGGCCTTCGGCAAACGACTCCAGCGCAAAGCTCGCCTGCGCCGGGCTTGGGTATCTTGTTCTCAAATGC
Source organism: Aplosporella prunicola CBS 121167 (assembly GCF_010093885.1). Lineage (NCBI taxonomy): Eukaryota > Fungi > Ascomycota > Dothideomycetes > Botryosphaeriales > Aplosporellaceae > Aplosporella > Aplosporella prunicola. Next base: position 364,258 of record NW_022983530.1, on the reverse strand, counting down.
GGATGGGATGGGGAGCCGCAGCTGCTGGGCAGAGGCAGACGTGGGTAGCCTTACGCAGGTTGTCATCTGCCTGCTTCAGCAGCGTCTGGATCTACCCAGCAGAGAGCTCATCATCATAATCTGAGAAGGCATCTGGGTCCTGGCGCGCTGGACTGACGCCGCCATGATGTGTCGTGGTTATGGAGGAGGTTGTCACGGTTGCGTGGTTGTGGGCATGGCACGGAAATCTTTGGTGGAGGACGTGCGCAAGCGCAAAGCACGGGCCATGCCTCGCAGGCGGACAAACATGACAAACACCAATGGAATCAACCAGCAGCAAGAGGCCAAATCACCTCCAATTCCTACAATTCCCTTTCCTTCCACTTGATGCCTTCCATCCATCCAGTAAATCCTACGGTGATGGATTAGGTAGGCAGATAAGTAGGTAGCGACAGCAAACCACTCACTCTTCATTCCCGCATTCCCTCACTCAAAAAAGAGAGAGACCAAAAAGGCAAGGAACCCAAGCCACAGAAACGTAAAACATGGAAAGACAGAGAGGAGACAGAGCAACTCCTCAAACGCCCACTTCCAGTCCTTCAGTCCCCCCCCCCTTCCCTCGTAACTAGTTTTCACTATGTGGGTATGTATTATCATCATCGTTGGCCGCCGTGTTTTCGCCCCTAACAGTGCGCGCACGCGTATGCTTGCTCTTCCATAACCAGCCAGACAGCAGGTCAGGCGGCGCAGAATCCGACGCGATGATTAAAAGGTCGGCGGTGTCGGGACTCCCGCACACATTGTGTGCTCCTCGCCATTCCAAAACGCAAAAGCAGTCGCAATGGTACAACTTCCCCCC
>NW_022983530.1:312799-363320 GCF_010093885.1 Aplosporella prunicola CBS 121167 | reverse complement strand
AAAAAAAAAGACCAAGCATACAGCAGCTCGCCTCTGTCATTTACAACATCTGGTTCTTCTCCGGCGTACCACCGCCCATGAACATGCCTCCCACACCCATATACGGCGGGGCAGACCCTAGTGGCTGCTGCTGCTGTTGCGCTTGCGAGTGCTGCTGATGTTGCGGCGGAAATCCAGCTCCGTCGCCCATGTCTGGTACGCCCATAGGCCACAACTGGTTCGTAGGGTCACCAGCCGAGCCCTGCACGTACGAGTCCCACGCTTCCTACACATCGCGGCATGTCAGCGAGACGTTCATCACGGTATATTCATCCTTCCCTGCGCCCTAGTGAGCACTTACCCAATCGATATTCGTGGTCGGCAGATCCATGTTCTGGAATCCCAAGTTCGACGTGCCAAAGAGCTGTGAAAACGGGCTAGCACCCGAACCGGCAACCGCCTGGTCACCACCACTGACAGCCGGGCCCGTGTACTGCGGCGTCAGACCCGTGCCTTGCGAAACGGGAGGCAACGGATCGTTGAGAATATTGCCCATAGATGCTGGGTATGAGGGGCGATTGTCAAACATGTTTGCGCTATTGGGAGTCAAAGCGCCGGTACTCAGCATACCCAGCGTCATGGCGGCTGAATGCTCTGGCGCTACGTTTGCGTCTTCAAGGTTGGCTGTGGCAGGGTAGGCGGCGGCCGCCGCAGCGAAATTCTGTTGCGCTTGCCGCAGGCTCTGATATGATTTCAGCTTGTCAAGCATCACACTCAGAGTCGCGTGCGCCTTGTATGCCTCCATGGACCCATCGCGCAGCCCTTCCCATATATTGACTGCCCGGTCGATGGCCGAGAGCATCTCGTCGCGCCGATCCTGGGGCCAGGCGTATATCTCGCTCGGCGGTGAACGACCGGCTCGTTCCGCCTCGGATGTGTGGTGCAGATCCAAAGCTACTACCATGGCTGCCAAGAGGAAATCATTTGTCGTGAGCGACGTGATGAACCACTTGACAGTTCGAAGACGACCGCCTTGTTGCGTCTCTTGGTAGATAGTAACCTGATGCCGGAGCATGGCCAGCGACGCATCGATGCAAGTGCGACGCGAGTACGCGTATCTGGCACTTTCTCGCGAAGGACCGAGGAATTTCTTATGGAGCATGCACTGCGCCTTCAAGTAAAGAAGTTCAAGACTAAAACGCTGCATGATCAGCGTGGCTGGATCCCGGGCAGATTCTTCCATCGACCGCATCTGCAGATGCGGAGGTGTCGAGGCGTGCAGTTCCCGTAACCGCTGGTCCAGCTTGGTGATGCCGTCATACGATGTACAGCTTAATACTTGCGACTCCTCCACGACCTTTGCAAAAGCGTACACCAAACGCGCCTTGGTGATCATGTACGAACATGGGGTGGCCTCTGACAACGGTCGCGATGAGGGAAGCACCTTCATCTCCTCGAAGAGCTCGTCATCGTAGATGTTTCGAGGTAGCTCAGTGTTCGTATCACTCGACCTGATCATCGGCGGCTGTCCGTTTTGCTGAGAGAACAAGAGGTCCATCGTTCTAACCACCAACCATACTCGTCGCCTCATTTCTCCTTGATACGGTGACAATGCTCGATAGGGGTTGGAGTCTCTGTGATAGCCCATGCGCATCGCCAACCGGACGATGATGGACCAACTTATCAGGACGCCGACCTCGGCATCTCTACTACGAGAGTAGTCGGCTTGAACATGAAGGATGAGCGTTTCCAGCATGTACGTGATTGGCATAGTTATATCGCTTTTAAGGATGCACTGTACTGTTCTCCGTCTGTAGTCACCCGACAGTTCCCAAGTCTTACCACGGTACTCAGGCGGCTCGTCCCCTCCTCGATTGTAGGATTGAAGAGCTATACACATCATCGCGTATGCCATTCCAAACCATATAGTTGGAGTTTCATCGGGGTTAAGCCAGTGTCGGTCGTATTGCTTTTGGAAAGTCGGACCATGGACAATGTGAAAAGCGGGATCATATACGTTGAAGTAGCGGGTGATGAGAAGGTCTGCCGTTTGTTTCGGAGGAAACGCAGCCATGATTTCCGCCCTATCTGCTGGCTGGACAGCTCCAAACAAGAAAGCGGTCCCTGGCTTTATCTCGTCCGAATATGTTGTCTGGTGTCGGAGAAGCTGCTCGTCGTATTGTTTCTTGTGCTCGGCAAAGTAATTCTTGACTTCAGTGATCTCGCCCAAAATGGCGTACCAATGGGCTTCGGAAGCGAAGAAAGCCTTGTTGTTGTCTACTTTCATAATGCCCATCGACTTAGAAACCTGTTCAACGTCACTGTCATCATGCTCTTGCTCCTCTTTGATCATGGCTGGCCCATCAACATCAAGAGGCACATCGGCAGAACTTCCACTGATGCTTCCTCCATTCTGGTTCATGCTGGCAATTGCTGCCGCTGCCGCGGCCGGCCCAGCCGACTGAGCGCCGTTTGTCATCAGCGAAAGGACAAGTCCTTCCAAGCGATCAATTCGATTTTGCATATCATCAGGGGAGGACGCAGTACTGTTAGTAGATGAAGTCTTCTTGCGGTTACCAGGGGTGGCGTATGTGCATGACGCATTGTCACCACGCTTTGTGCAGTTGTCACAAGGGTGACCCCGATTGCATTTGAGTCTGAAGATAGAATTAGGATTTTGTCTCGCTTCAAGGGGTGAAAACAAGGCATAATTGGGAGGGTCCGAGACGGATATACTAACTTCCTATGTCTGCAAGGTGCACATGATAACGGCACCCTGTTCCTCTTCCGGACGACTCTGAACTGAGCGTCAGGCGATAGCCCCACGCTGGAAGACGAGGTAGACTGTGACTTCATGGCCATATTGTAAGCTTTACAAAGACGTGAGAGTGACAGATGATTAAAGCCAGATTAAGCGTCAGTTTGAATCTGGTCTTATCAAGTATCCAATGGTGGGGATTTGGGTTGGCTCTCAAGCAGTCCGATGGTTGACGCGCCGCCCCTGATTGACTCTACGCGAATCCTTTTAGACAGATTGTGCCGGCTACGATCTCGAGAGTTTTGTACTGTGCGCTGCTGGCAAACAGTGCGGACCAAAAGTATGTTGGATGTAAAGTACACGGCGATAGGAAAGGTGTGGGTGACGGGCTCGCGAGGATTGGCCCTGCGGAGAATGGTGCTTGAGATCCGGTGTGATCTTGTCGATTCGATGTCCTTAAGCGAAAAGACTGATCACGGTCGCGTCAAGTATTCTGCCTGGTCACTGGCTTATTCCTTCGGAGCCTGATTCGGTGTTTATCGTATACCGCCTTGCGGCGCTCAGCGTCCGCTCCAGGTCGGGTCAACCGCGCTTCAAGTCAGGAGACAAGATGGAGACGGTGCTTGACAGGTAACGGTCGACGGCCAACGTCTGGATGCTCGAGACAGCAAATGTGGGTTCGTGCTTGTGCTGGTGAGGTCTTCGGTCGAAATGTTCTTAACGCCGTTGTATCTCCAGAACCGCGCGCAGGAGGGTGAAGGACGACAGTGCTCGGCCGCCTATACATAACTGTCAGCGCTTGCGAAGCGTGAATTGGCGCGAAAAGGCAAGGAAGTGAATTCGGAGAAGTCGCGGAATGCGCAAAACGAATCGTCGCGTCCCAACTTACCTCGATTCTCCGGGCAGCAAGCGGTGTAGGGTAGCGCACGGGAGCTCGACGACAATGGAGAAGCAGCGGGCTGAGGAGATGGAAGCAAGATGGCGCACGCGATAGAGGGGAGTTGGCGAGCGTCTGACGCGGCGATGGTGGTGCCTCGACGATGGCGGATTGGGGTTGGACCAAAACAGCGTATCCTCTGCGCCAAGACCTAAATCGTCTGCTCTGTTTCTACGCTTACCTGTAAAGGCGGCCCTCTCTCAAGCGCATGCTAATCTGCGTGACTCATAGGAGCCCTACCTGCCTTGCCGGCTTAACTGTGCAGGAGTGCCTCTGATACTTGCCCTCGTCTTATGTCCTAACTCCGGCCACGATGTCATCGACAATCTCACTCCATGTCACTGTCGCAAGCGACGTTTGGCTTCCCGCCAGGAATGCCGTGGCATTCTCTGATAGTGCTGCTATGTTTTGCCATTGGCCGTCTTCCTTTGCCCCATTCCCCAGCTCAAAACTCAAACTCGTGACAGTGGATCGACAACACGTTTCAGCGGCCCCATCTCCGTCGCTGGAACACCGCCCAACGTAAAAACATTACCTACCTACGCACGCAGACCTTCATGCCGAATTCCCCTCTCCCTTCCCTGGTCCTCCTCCTTCCTCTTCCTCTTCTTCTTCTTCCTCTCTTTCTTTTCCTTCCTCCTTCTCCCGATTCCACTCTCTCATCTCTCCCTTTGTCTCATCCCATTTAAACACCGGCCCCACTCCTACATTATACTGATAATAATTATCCGTTCCACCTCTCACCATCGCCCTCCTAAACGTGATATTAATCCTCCCTCTATCGCTCTCTCCCCCTTTCCTCTTCGGGATGCTATGCAGCCAATTCTTCTGAGTCGTTCCCCGCATTAGCACCATATCTCCCGAGCCCAACGCCAGCGTCAATGGTTTCGCCCCCACCTGCAATGGAGGTGCATCCTTCTCGGCAGCCGGCGAAGGAGCCACAGGCTTGTGCTTCATGTAAAAATCTCTACTTGCGCCCAGCGACAAGGATGCGATGGCGGGGCGGGGTCCAAGAAAGCGCTCGTCGTCGCTGTGGTAGGCAATGCTGTCGTTGCCAGAGGCGTAGTAATTGACGAGGCAAAAATTGTATGTGCAGTCGGTGGCGGCTTCGACAAGCTTGCGTAGCCTGTCCAAGCAACCCGGGATGGGCCGTGGCAAGCACTTGTATCTGTCGACCGGTACGGGTGTCTTCGCCACTCGGGTTACCAGCGTGCCGTCTGGACTGAAGACTGCGGAATCATCGAGGCCGAAAACGGTCGTGAAGCGCGGCGTGCTAATTTGAGTCTCAACCGGCCCGCGCTTAATGCTGTACTTGACGCGGTAGAAGAAAAGCTCTCGCCGCAGGAAGTGAAATAGGTCCTTTGCGGCATCTTTGGCAATATAAGGCTGGAAATAGACAAGGTCGAGGTCAGGCTGATCGTTTATGAGTTTTCCCTCTGTGGCGGGGCAAAAGTTTAGGACATCGGCGGTATTGGGTGGTAGCTGCGGGACAGGAAACGGATAGGTTGTGTGGTTGGATGGAGGTTCTGTAGATTCGACACGCTGTCTTTTGGCGATGACGGGCTTGAAGAAGTTATCGAGGGTACGTTTCTTGGACATCATGATGTGGTGTTGCTAGGTACTGTGTGTAGTTACCTGGGTACCTAGGAGAAGTTGATAGTAGATATGCGACGCGTCCAACGTCTATGACGTCAAAGACTTTGCTTTAGCTTTGTCTAGTGTTTATCTGTTCAACTGTCTTTGATATCTTCATATTATGGGTAGGCATTTTGGTGTCCTGTCGTCCCGGGGAGCGTGAGATTGGCGTCTACGTCTACTCAGTAGGCCCATGTGTATAACGTATTACAGCTTACCCACAATCTAACCACCCCGTGCTCCAACTTATCGGATATCGACAGAGGGGAGATGTAATGACCAGTCCAAACGAATGCTTTCCTCTTGGATATAATCATGGAGTAGTTGTAAAGCGCCCAGGATGCCCATCAAACACATCCCTCTTTACAGCTTTCCACTTCCCTTGTCGACTATGCGCTTGGACGCTGGAGCATCGACCCAACTTAATGCTCCAACACGACTGGCTTCCCCTTCTCCCACGCATCCAGACTATCCTTGATATTGACCCAATACCTCAAGCGCACCGCCTCCTCTTTCGCCGCCTCGACATCATCATCCCTAAATGCCTTATCCAGCACGCCCACGCTTTCCTCGATCTTCTTTGCATTATCCGCCTTCATCGCCTCGACTTCCTCCTCCGTTTCTGCTTCCTCAATCATCTCCCTCGCCTCCAGCACCTCCATCAACAAGTCGGGGTCCTCGACCTTGAGGCGCTCGTCCTCCGCCACGTCGATCCCGCGTTGCTGGAGCAAGTACTGCGCGCGCAGCAGCGGGCTTTGCAGCGTCTTGTACGCCTCGTTGATGCGCGCGCTCAGCGCTTCCGCCCGTCGCTTGTTTGTCGCTGCGTGTCGGTCCGGGTGCGCCTGCGCCTGCAGCTGCAGGAACTCGCTGCGCAGCGCCCGCAGGTCGATGTCGAACGGCCCGTGCGGCGGCGGCCCACTGGCTAGCGTCTTAGGGAAGAAGTGGTAATGCGTTTGCGGCATGCTGGGCCGCGAGGAAGTGTCGGATCCGTCTTCTTGTGAGCTCCGTAGGGCGGTGCTGCTGGTGAAGTGGCGGCGCGAGGGACAAATCACGGGTGCGGTTGCGCTCAACTCGCGCTGGACAGCAGCACGTAGCCAGCCGAGCGTTTGTGGTGTTGCGGCGCGCATTTTGTCTTGTGGCGTTGGGAGCAGTGACGCGGTGAGAAGGGTTAGGTTGATGTGAAGAAGGTGGGTGACGTCCCCCACCAGAGAATTTCGAAACATGACTCGGTCGAAGGCCATCAACGTCATTGAAAGCTACAGATATCTGCATCGCGATGTATCTGACAGTAGGAAAGTAGAATACAGATTAGATGTTAAAAGCTATGCTTCGTAGTTCCGTTCAACTAGGCCTAGCAATGCACCCACGTATTCCATTTTCCGAACCGTTCCTATCCCCATCCTTGGCCCCTCCCCTTTCCCAACCATGGCTCGCACAACCGTGGGTATTTCCCAATCTGCAACCCATTCGTGAAAAAAGCCGTCCAGCCACCGTCACCGCAAACACACGCTCCACCACCATGCTGTCCGCTGTGCGCCTGAAAATGCAAACCGAAATCTGAGAAGAAGAAATCGCCTCCCGATGCTCTTTCGTTAGCCGTAATACTGCGAAATGACAGACCAAGATTAGTGGGCGACAGCCGTCGCCGATGTTTGTTCCACCTCCATTGCGTCCCCTCTCTGCAGCTCGGCCGTGGGCGACCGGCCGTTGGCAATCTCTGCCTGCGAGCCTTCCGACGACGTATCCCCGCGATCCGACGGTGTGTTCATCTCAGGTTTAACCCTGGGAACGGTGCCAGGTGACGAGTTGGGTGGGAAGTACTGCTCATGGAAATTGCGGCGATTTGACTCTTCCACGCCGCGTGGGAAGATTTGCTTCATGATCTGTTCGTGTCTTTCCTGCGTTGTTGGAGGCGGCGCTTCTGGGTCCGGCGTCGCGCTGCCTTGGCTGCCTTGGCTGGTGTGGGCCATGGACTCGCTGGCCATGCCGGATGTTGGCGTGTTCGCACGCTGTTCCAGAGCGCGTTCATGTTCCTTGCGTGCGTGGACTTTACGAAGATTCGCGGCGCTGCTTTGAGAGCGCATGTCGGGCCTACCATCCTTACGAATGAGAACACCGTCTGCGTTACGGACGGGCTTGGTGCGAGTCTTCTTGGTGTGAGCATAGGGATCTCCGCCTGAGGTACCCGGGCGGGCGAGCTCGATCGGCCGCATGGCAATGGGACCTCCACCGGAGCCGCGACGTACAATTGTGCTGCCTCTGTGATCCTTGGCACTGTCTTGAGTGGCAGTAACACTGTAATAACCCTCTGGGCTAAGTCGCGTTCCATTCCAATCAGGTTTGTCCCACTCTGGCGTCCCGAGTTCTCGTCCGTCTGCGGGCATGCTCCTACGACCACGGCCGCGTCCACCGCCCCTACCACCACGCTTCGGCTTGTCTGCGGATGCTGGCGCGCGGTAAGCTTCCATGGCAGCGTCATTGGATTGGCTGTACTGGATAAATGTAGAGGGAGTAGAAGAAGGTTGCTCATAGTGTGCCTCGACGGGCTGTTGAACAGCAAAACTTCCGTCTTCGGTTTGCATACGATCGTAAGGAATAGGTGTCGCATTTTCTTGCCCAACTCGGGGTTCTAGAGGTGCCAGCTTCGGCCGCTTCGGAGAGCCTAGCGCTTCCTGTCGGCCTTCGCCGGAACTCTCTATGCTGTTAGGATGCCCACGCTTTACGCTTGGATTAACCGAAACCCATCCACTAGCCTGCCCGGGTTGGCTAGCCTGGGGCGCAGTAGATGTCTCGTGAGCGTGAGCCATCTCCTGCGAAGTGGTGTGATGGTATGATGGCAACGGCTGTATCGGTGGGCGCGCGTCGGCTCGGACGTCGACGCGGCCTGGCGTACCTAGACGAGGAATTGGCGGAGTCGTATGGCTGTGATATTGCTGAACAGGCTGCGACGGGTGCTGTAGTTGCGCTGGATGCATCTGATGTACTGTATGTATTGCCTGCGCTTGCTCGTGAGATGGGGCAAAAGGCACAAGGCCAGGCGCCGGAGCCGGGGCTATGTTGGCAGACGGAGCAGCAGCAGAAGCCGCCGATGCGCCGTTGTCTTCCATAATCTTGATCCTGCGCTTAACAATCTCCAACTGCATTTTTAACGCGTCAATTTCGTTCGCTTTGGTTGCTATGGTGCTAAGGTTACTAGCAAAGACCTCGAGAGTCGCATCATCGAGGTGAGAGCCGGCGGGCGGCGCGGGGGCCGCGGCAGGCACGGCAGCTATGGGACGAGCCTGCAACTCCCTCCTAAGGGACTCGAGTACGTTATGAAAATCTTCAGAGAGCCTGCTGACGGAGTCCTTTACGGCCTCAAAGTCTCTCCGCTGCGTGTGCAAGCCGGCAGTGTTGTACTGGACCTGCGTCTGCAGGCGGTTGATGGCGTCCATGGCGACTTCATGCTCGCGCGACGAGTGCTGGACGCCATTGCTGTGGGCGTAGCCGTTGACGGAGGGGGTGGCGGCCGGGATGCTGTAGGGCGAGGATCTGGCGCTGGGCGGTGGTGGAGAGGGCCTTTTGGCGCTTTGGATGGGAGGGTAAGGCTGCTTTTGGTAGAGGGCCTGGGCGTGGGCAGGAACGGGCGATTGGTGGCTCGACGAGGGCGCGATGGAGGCGGGGGCAGATGCATGTGCAGGTGCAGACGCAAGTGCAGGGGAGGGATGTTGGTGGTGGAGGTGGTGAGGGTGAGAGTCCATGTCGCGATGGTCGTTGTCGACGACGGGCTGGACGAGCCTATTAGTGGCGTCGCATCGCAGCTCCATCCTAGGCAGCTTGAAAAATTCCCGACGGCTGATGATGCAGTCAGCAAGGGAGGGAAAGAAAGAACGAAAGAAAAAAGGGAAAGAGGGAAAATACCTGAAAGAGGCCTTTGACTCGGGGGCCTTGGTGCAGAGGAAGCCTAAGTAGTCGGCGCACTCGAGACAAGCCAGCGGCCGGATGAGCCTGTGTATATGCAAGAGTCAGCGTTAGCGGGGGCCCGGCAGGCGTCTTTAATAAAGTAAAAACATTGCAGCCAATATAGCTCGACGGTATAAGCAGGTTAGCGCGCAATTGACCGCCCCAAGAGCACCCATTAACCTTTAGGGCAAGGCGTGCAGGGATGCGATGCTGTGGCGCTACCGAGCGAGCCGATGCTTCTGGAAGAAGAGACTTACGTGCCATCGAGTGCCGTGCCAATCGACGCGGCCTTCTCCCTGCCCTGGACGTGCAGGCCGGGCGTGTGGTAGGCGTCGCGGGCGGCGGGCAGGTAGTAGGAGCCGGTGATGCGCAGCCAGAGGTTGTCGAAGCGGCCGACGACAGCCTGGCACCTCTTGCAGCGCGCGCTGATACGAGATCGCTTATGCTCCATGGCAGCTGTGAGGTGCGAGCAACGCGAGCAATACGGCGACGTGGTCGGAGCGCCCCTACAATCCCCTGCCTGGCCCTCCTAAATACAGGCCTCGTGTGCGACAAATCAATTATTCATAGAAAGGCGAGATTGGCGCATGCAGCGTGCGACGGCGCATGACCCTCTGGCCCAATGGCGTGCCGGCAAATTTTCTTCACTGCTGCGAACGGACAATGTGACTCTGGGTTGTGCCACTGGCCGAGATAATCAGGGGCTGCATGTCTATTTGTGACACGGCGCATCTCTGTATTTCCAGATAGCTGCCTTATGCCTGGCCATTATATAGCACGCTTTTTCCGAGCCTTCCGGCCCAACCACAATTCGCCAAAAAAGTCTAATTTTCATCTCCGGTATTTCTAACGTCGCGCAGACCCGCCATGTCGAGTCTAGGGCGCGCCATCGCTCCGGCGCCTCCGCGACAGTATGTATTATTATTATTATTATTTTTTTTTTTTTTTTTTTTTTTTTTTTTTTTTTTTGCTTTTTAGTATCTTTGCGTCTTTTGCTTTGCTTTGCTTTCTTTTGGTTTGTACTTCCAGTATATGTATCATGACGACGACCACGACAACGACATCGACAACGACGACCACGACGTCCATCGCCCGCCGACCCCGAGCGCATCGCGGATGCAAACCTTCCCGTGGGTGCCTGCGCCGTGCTCGCTTGGTGGTTCATCGGAACAACGTATTGCTGGGGTGTCCTCCAGAGTGCGCTTGTCGACCAGGGCCTGGCTTCAGCCTCAACCCTGGCTTTTTGTCGCCTCGTCGACTGTAGCTTGTAATGCCATATTCAGCACCACAGGCGCCCGGGTGCTGCGTCTGTTGGGCTAGGCATCAGTCTGATGGGGCTGGGGGAGATCTTGAGTGGCTTCTCCACGCACAACGTTGCAGGGCTCTTTATTTGCACCGGACTAATTATGGGTATCGGAGTCAGGTGCGGATCCCTGCATCCTGCTGCTACCTACGTATGTCGACATACTCCCGCTGACTGCTCGTGCTCCCAGCATATGCTTCATTACCGCATCCACCACAACCGCCCAGTACTTTAGCAAGAAGCGCGGAATAGCCAATGGCTTTCTCAGCGCTGTCGGCGGCCTGGGCGGTGCCCTCACTGCCATTGCCATGGATAAGCTAGAGGACAAACTCGGCCCAGCTTGGACGTTCCGCGTCCTCGGATTGATGACTTTCGGCACTGGCTTGCCCGCGGCGTGGTTCGTCATGGAAAGTGCCCCCATTAACCCCAAAAGGTTCATTGAATGGTAAATAAGTTCCTATCCATTATTATTTATTGCCCAGCCCTGTGCCGCATTCGTGCTGATCCAACCCACCCCTCCCTCAACAAAAGCGTCTGTTCAAGGACTATCGCTTTGTCCTCTACAGCACTTCTACAATATTGGGCTGTCCAAGGGCACGGGCGCCGGCCTGGTGGCTGGTTTCAATTTTGCCAGCGCAGTGCGCCGAATTGGGTGCGGCTTTCTGAGTGATGCAGTCGGCCCACTGAATACGCTCTTCGTATCCTTCGCGTTGACGGCGGTTGGCGGTAAGTATGTTTGCTTTATGGCCGGTGTCTCAGACCCTGGCCCCACTGGTGGCTTTCGTCATAATCAACGGAGGATTCTTTGCGACGATGCCGACCGTTGTAGGCAACGTATTTGGATCGGCCAGGGTGTCGGTTGCAATGACCATGATAGTCAGTAGCTGGGGCGGGGGATACCTGCTGGTACGTGCTGTGCACCTTTGGCTGAAACTAGGCAAAGCTCTTACTACGCAGTGCCACCCTGCTGACTGCAAAGATAGGGAGCGCCAATTGCAGGTTTCATGCTCAAGGCCTACGGTGGAGAAGAGGGCGGGTTCAAAGCTTATCGCCCGGCCGTCTTCTTCGCTGGCTCTATGTCATTGGCCGCGGCCTGCTTATGTTCGTTTAAGCATTAACCGGAACGCCAGCGGCAGGCTCTAGAGTATATGGCAAGGGTTCACGGCAAGCAACGCAGGCTGAGTCAAGGTCCGCGGAGGGCAACGGTTGCGAATCCTTTGATTGTGGCTAAATGCGAATCCGAAGGGGGTCAAAAACCAACCTCGGCATTCCGGGATAGGTGCTTGGTGCCGCAATTTGAAATCGACCGTGCATGGACATGGACAGGTGTAAAGTAATCCTCGCCCTGGTCGTTAAGATGATGAAGATCGCCTGGCAAGACGCCTGTAAGCTTATATGGAGCACGTCACCACTCAGATGGGAATGCCTGTCTTATCCAAGCATGGACAATAATAGCACGCGCTGACTACGCGCCAATGAATTGTCAAGCGCATGAGAGTTTAGTTGTCTGACCACATCATCACATCATGTCTGCTGTTTGCTCGCTTACCGAGTCGTGCCAATGCCCGAAGCGCTGTGCCACTTAGTCGCTCACTCCCCAAAATGAGATGGCCAAGCCCTCAAACGCACTAGGCATCCTGAAACACAGACTTTTTCGCGAACAAGTCACCGCAGCCAATGGTCCCCTCGTCACGTGTTTGTTTCGAGAAGCCACTGCGATCTGCGGCCACCGCCTCCAACACCTCAACACCTAGCTGCCCGCGTGGCTGGCTGTTAGCAGCGCGCTTGCTTGCCGCCCTGAACCCGCTGACTGCGTGACTGCGAGTATAAGTCTTTCTATTCTTGCCGTGCTGATGCTGCTGCTCAGCCCCCGTTCCTTCGTGTTTGCGCGTTCATTCACCCTCGTGTCTTTGTCAGTCACTGTGCCGGCCGCAGTTTCTTTGTTCTTGGGAAACAACTCCATTGTGACGGGCTTTCACTTCATTCATTTCATTCACTACCCTTCCATATAAACGCCCTTCCTCTCCCCTTACATACTCGTCAAGAAAGAAAAAAGTTTCCCCGGCTGGCCCCGAAATTTACATTCTCCACGACCCTTCAGACAAACAAACAAACACCTTCAGCACTCAACATGAAGGTCCTTCTCTTTGCCTTCTCCCTTCTCGCTATGGGCTCTGCCCTGCCCTTCGGTGGCGGAAACCACCCTGGCATGGCCGGTCACCGCCCCAACGGCACTTCCGGTCACGGCATGCCTCCGAGCAACATGCCTCACCCTCCCTTCATGACGCCCGGAGCCCCGCTCCCTCCCTTCATGACGCCTGGAGGCTTCGCTAAGCCGACTCCCCTCGCCTTCGGTCCGTCCGTCGGCCTCACGACTCCCGGCGCGCAGCCCACCAACGACGCCATGGCTATCTCCTACATCCGCCGCGATGGCGATGACGACGCCTCCGAGCTCGCTTCTTCGATCGAGACCATCGCTTCTGGTACCAAGAGCTGCAGTAGCGCTACCCAGTTCGCCAACGAGTGCCGCACCGCGTCTCAGGCCGCACCCCACATTCTGACTTCCTTCGAGAAATACAGCATCACGAACGCTAACGTCAAGGCCGCTGTTCTCTCGCTCATGCTCTACGAGAGCGGCGAGTTCAAGTACAACTGGGGCCACTTCCTTGCTGGCGGCGTCTCTCACACTCCTGGCAAGGGCACGAGGAACATGCAGAGCGCGGCCTACAACGAGGAGTACGCCAGGTCCCTCTTCAACGCCAACAAGGTCGACACCGCCAAGAGCGTCGAAGGAGCCGATGGCGTTCTGAAGTTAGTCAGCGAGGACCAGTACAGCTTCGCCAGTGCGGCGTGGTTCTTGGCGACCCAGTGTGATGCGAGCGTCAGGCAGGGACTTCAGGATGGCACTCAGCAAGGCTTCGAGCAGTACGTGAGTGGCTGCATTGGCGGTACAATGGACCAGTCCAGGCTGGATTACTGGAATGCGGCGAAGTCTGCTCTGTCCGGCTGAGCGATTTGTTAAACGGTTCGACAAGCCCGCTTAAGCGATGCGGACATAGCTTCCCTGTGCTAGAGAGTTTGCTATTGGTGGAGCTATTGGTGCGGGTCTAAAGTTGCTTTTCTTTATGCATGAAGGGACGAAGCATGTTTACGATAACAATCAAGTTTTCTCTTCTACCTCTCAATTGGACCATGTGGCCGGGTGATGAATCACGAATGTTTAATGTGCAACTTGATGTCCGAGGCGGTGCAATGTGCATCCACCACAGGTGAATCCCAACCGGTTGTGTCCAACGAAAGGCCCACTGCTGCATGGTTAATAAGAGAGTACAGACAGTCAATACTGACCACAATATCTCCTTCCCGTTCTGTCATGCTCCGCAACGTCCCCACAGACTAGGTATTGTGGACGAGTAACGCGCAAAGGCAATGTCACAGTGGTACATGGGTGCTGCAGGCCAATCAATAGCCAAAAGCTGGACAAACTGCTCTATAGAGTCGGACGGCTTCCGAGACGGGTGCTCGACGCCGTTACCATCCTGCGTGCTAACCGGCTCCAGCTGGGGGCGAGAAAGCAATGTCCTTCTGACACAGTACGAGAACATTGTACCCAACGCAGCAGTGGTACGGCGTTTCCGCTGGTCAACCCTAGGACAACAATGCTGTGTCACCATGGACTGCAGTATCTGAAGGAAGCTGCGGCCAATGGTGAGTGCTGCACCTTCCGCGATCCGATGGTTTGGAACCCTTGAACCACTTCCGCGCTCGACTGCAGCTCCGTTTCTCTTTCGTCGATTGCTAACTACAACGGCTGTCAGCTGTTGGCCGCCAAATCCATGCAACCTGCAATACTCGCGTTTCCTGTTTCCGGCTTAGTCCTACTGCGCCTGTCGACTCATCGCCTCCGTAATACTTGCGCCTCACACCACCTGTGGCACGTCTGAGTCCACCATGGACACCTCGTCAGAACCTGCGCACGCAGTGCTATTGCCGGCCCCCAAAGATCCCGTCGCCGGTGTGCAGTTGCAAGAGCTTCGGGTCGGCCAAGTTGAGCAGGAAGACAAGGCCAATGGTGTCGAGCGGCAACTTCGGCTCAAGGTGGATCTCCGCCTCTGCACTATCGCCGGCATCCTTTGCAGCCTCAATCTCCTCGATAGTGGTGTCATTTCTAGCGCTTCCGTCACGTCCATGTTAAGCGACCTGGACCTCGACAAGGGCAACCGATACTCTGTCTCCATCTTTATTTTCACCATCGCGAGCATCGCTTTTCAGCTTCCATCCACCATCGCAGTGCGCACTGTCGGACCTCGGAGATGGCTCAGCTTCATCACCCTCTGCTTCGGTGTCATCACGCTGTGCACCGGCTTCATCCACACATGGAAGCAAATGATCGCGTTGCGTGTCCTGCTCGGGGCCGCCATGTCCGGCATCTATCCCGCCCTTACTTATCTCATCAGCACGTATTTTACTCGCAAAGAGCAACAGCTCCGTTTTGCGTTCCTTCAAAGTGGAGAAGTCATTGTACTTGCTACAGGCGGCATCGTCAACTTCGGACTGGGTCAGCTGCACGGAAAAGGCGGGCTTGAAGGATGGCGCTGGATGTTCATTGTCCAAGGCCTAATTTCCACTGCACTGGGCATTGCAGCGTACTGGTGGATGGTTGATTTCCCGGAAGATGCTTATCGCAGCTTCCACTTCTTCACAGAGGAAGAGAGCGAAGTCGCTGCTCGTCGGATCCAGAAAGACCGCGGAGACGTCCATGCTGAGCCCTTCTCCGTTAGCAAGGTGCTGGTCCACGCCCATGACCCCAAAGTTTACGGCTTCTGCTGCATGTACTTCCTTCTCAACCTAGTCTCGACATCGCTATCGTATTTCTTGCCCGTCATCCTACAAGATGGCATGGGCTTCTCCTCGAACCAGGCCATCTTGCTATCAGCGCCGCCATACTATTATGCCGTTGTTCCAGCGCTACTGTCGTCGTGGTTCGGAGACACGTTCCGCCTCAGAGATCCAGTTATTATATTTAATTCCCTTTGCCTTATTATCGGTTTTGTGATGCTCGGTTTCAGCAACCAAGTGACCGTACGTTACGTGGGAACTTACATCGCCACAGGGGCGTACGTAGCAAATTGGGCCGCTCTGGCCGCGTACCAGGCTAACAATATCGTCGGGTAAGCCTGCGCCTCTCAAGAGACGAAACCCAATGCTAATAACAGCGTAGGCAGTGGAAGCGAGTCTTCACCGCAGCTGTCGTGGCAGCTTTCAACGGCGCGGGCGGGATTGCAGGAAGCTTCATTGTACGTAACGACGAGGCGCCCCGGTATATGACAGCGATTTGGGTCTCTATAGGGTAAGTGTGGCGGCATGGTGTGCCTAAGTATGTTGCTCGGCTGACGTGTTGCTGCAGCTCGCAAATTATGATGGTTGCTTGTGTTGGAGCGTTCTCGGTGTACTTTTTCGCTGCCAACAAGAAGCAAGGAAAGGGCGAGAAGGTGATTGAGCAGACGGTAAGCAAAGGCAGCCAGGCGGCGCATGGTCGGACCAGGCTAACGGACGTGCAGGAAGGGTTCCGTTTCACGTACTAGTACATACCAAGTAGAGGCAGAAAAAAGTAGAGGGCAAGAAGGGTCCATGCTGGATGGATAGCAAGCAGAAGCACCAAAAGCAGACTGGTCAGCCGCTCCATGGTGACGCCATAGAGGGGAGGCCTGAGAAGCTTTCTTTTGGGGTGTCTATGTAGAAGGGTATTTAGATGAATGCGGGGTTCAAGCCAGCGTTTTTGTTTCGTGGTGTTGATGGACAATGCAGATGATGATGGTCATATGGGCCCGGGATGGCGGGTAGAGCGACAGGGATGACATGGAGGCAGTCGGCCATGGCCTTTGCCCGCTGCCCTGGCTCGAGGGGATGACGCCCGAACCTCCACCACGAACTCTGACAAGCCCAGCTCGTGCAGCTAGCTCTTCTGCATGCGCGACTGCACCGACTACCATCCCTTGTATTCTTGCGCTCGAGCAGTGACGCTCCCACTCCCCTTTCCCGCGCGCTGCCGCCAATTCCGCTAGGCCAGCCACCCTGCCCGTCGCCTTCGGAGCTCGAACCTCCCTACCCAGACTCTCGATACCGCAACCCGCCCGCGCATCCGCCGAACACCCTCCCGCACCCCTGGTCGCACCCGCCTAGCCGCCATGGTCTTCTTGGGTATATACAAGGCCCTCTACGACTACACCCCGCAGGGCGCCAACGAGCTTGAGATCAAGGACGGCGACCTGCTCTTCGTCCTCGAGAAGAGCACCGAGGATGATTGGTGGAAGGCCAGGAAGAAGGCGGACAACGACAGCGAGGATGAGCCCGAGGGTTTAATACCGAACAACTACGTCGAGGAGGTGAGGACAAGATGCGCAATGCCGGAATTGAGCCCTTGCTGACGCAACCCTCTTGCAGGCATCGCCCATCGCGCAAGCGAAGGCACTTTACGACTACACGCGCCAGACCGACGAGGAGCTCTCCTTCACCGAAGATGCAATTATCGACGTATACGACACCTCTGACCCGGACTGGACGCTTGTCGGGCTTAAGGGGGACTTCGGCTTCGCTCCTGCCAATTATATCGAGCTTACCGGTGAGGTAGAGGCTGCGGCTGAGGAACCTCCGCCGCCACCACCGATGCCTATGCGTCCCCAAATCCCCGAGCCTGAGCCTGAACCGGAGCCGGAGCTGGAGGAAGAAGAGCCTCCTGCTCCAGCACCGCCTTCGGCCAACGAGAGTGCCGCGGCTGCTCTCGCTGCCGCTCTTCAGCAGAAGTCCGCGTCCGCCGCCCCGCCGCAGCCGCAGCGTACCGTCGTCTCGCCTCCTCCGGCCGTCTCCATGCCACCTCGTCAGCCACAGTACACTCCCGAAGAGTCTGACGAGGACATGCCTGCTCCGAGCTTGCCGCGGAGACCGATATCGCAAGTTTCGTTCAGCGACATTGCTCCGGCTGCCTCGTCGCCTCCTGCTCATCGAGTCTCGTTCGCGTCCGCACCAAGCGAGTCGGAACCGAAACCACAGGTGCATCATGGATACCATCTTTACAATATTCACGAGATGATTTCGCACATGGGCAAGAGCAAGAAGATGCCTATGACTTTGGGTATCAACATTCCCAAGGGCATGATTATGATCGCTCCGGAGAGGTCAAAGGACGGCCCACAGCGGGAGTGGACAGCGGATAAGCTGACGCATTATTCGATCGAGGGAAAGCACGTTTTCATGGATCTGGTTAGACCAAGCAAGAACATTGACTTCCATGCCGGCGCAAAGGACACTGCTCAACAAATCGTGGCTGCACTGGGAGAACTTGCCGGGGCAGCCAGAGGAGAGGGCCTGCGTGAGGTGTTTGCCGCGGCTTCTGGCAATTCTCACGTGCAGAAGAAGGGCAAGATACTTTATGAGTTTATGGCGCAAGGCGACGACGAGGTTACTGTCGCCGTGGACGATGAAGTTCTTATTTTGGATGATACGAGGAGCGAAGAGTGGTGGATGGTGCGCCGAATTAAGAACGGAAGGGAAGGCGTTGTCCCCAGCAGCTACGTCGAGGTCACCGACATCATCACGAAGGCATCGTCATCATCTTCGGATTTATCCCGAGCCCGCTCGACGGTTGAACAGAACAGGTTGGAGGAACAGCGATTAGCGCGCGAGGCGCTGAAGAAGGACAAGGAAAAGGAAAAAGCAGCGGCAGAGGTAGGCCCTGGCTTAGCATTACCTGCTCGAACCACCAGTTTGAGGTACGGAGATAGTAACCAAAGACGCGCTGCACAGAGAAGCAAGCGGGAAAGCTCGACGTCAAAGACTCCTGCGACGTCCAAACCAAGTAAGTATCATCTCAGGTTGCTTGCGTATGCACATACACTGGAAGATATTAACAACGCAAACTTATAGAGCCCGATCCGGTGAAAACTCGCACGTGGACCGACCGATCTGGTTCTTTTAAGGTTGAGGCGGAATTTATTGGTTTGAGAGACGGTAAGATCCACTTGCATAAGTTGAACGGCGTCAAAATTGCTGTTCCTGTTCCAAAGATGTCGATCGAGGATCTCGAGTACGTCGAGAAAGTTACCGGGGTTTCGCTGGACGAGGACAAGCCGTTGTCCGATATCAAGAAGAGGAACTCCCAAAGGAGCTCCCAGCGCCAGGCCCCGCGCGCTGGAATCACGGTCGAGACGTACGATTGGTTTGACTTCTTCCTTCAATGTGGCGTCAACCCTCAGGTTTGTGAGAGGTATGCTTCATCTTTCACTCGGGACAACATGGGTGAGGAGAACCTTCCGGATATCTCTGAAAAGGTGCTTCGCACTTTGGGCCTCAAGGAGGGTGATATCTTGCGTGTCATGAAGTTTTTGGACAACAAGTACGGCCGTGCCGGAACCCCGGAGCCCGAGAGTGGATTGTTCTCTGGCCCCGGCGGAACCCTCAAGAATAACACCCGCAAAGGTCGTCCTGCTCCGGCAGTGCAGACTAACGACGTCGTGGACCCTGAAGCACTCAAGCAAAAGACCGACGAAGTCAAGAAGGACAGTACTGGTTCGCCGCAAGATGCATCGAAGTCAGCCAATGGCTTTGACGATAACGCTTGGGAAGTCAAGCCATCAAAGCAGCCCGAACCGACAGCAACGACGGCTGCGAGCGAACCTTCAAAGGAGGCGGCTGCCGCGCCCCCGACTGGTGCAATGGCGGAGCTTTCAATGCTTTCGCCTCCTTTACAGCCTACTCCTGCACCCCAGCCCGCACCAGCTGCAGCCCCCGCACCCGCCCCCGCTCAGCAACCACAACCTACCGGAGCATCTCCCGGTCTCTTTGACCAGCTTGCCAACCAGCCACCCGGACAGGCGCCCCCGAGGGCAAGGCCGCAGGCGCCGATGCCGACCGGCCAAGCGCCGAACTCGCTCATTGCACCTCCTCCTCAGCGTTCTTCGTCTGCGCCACAGAACGCTTCTCAGTTTGCTCCTCCTGCAGTGCCACTGCACCCTCAAATGACTGGATTTGTCGCGCCCCCTGGTCACAGCATGAACGACATCAACCAGCAGCGCATGATGCAGCAGTATGGTCAGCAGCCTATGCAGGCTCAGCCAACCGGCTTCATGCCTCAACCTACAGGCTTCAACCAGTTCGGTCAGCAGCCCATGATGTCCCAGCCAACCGGCATGCAGTTCCCTCAGCCGACCGGCTTTATGCCTCAGCCCACAGGATTCAACCCGCAACTGCAAAACCAGTTCATGATGGGCAACCAGGCAGGCAGCCCCTTCGCGGACCCGACGCCGCGCCCGCAGTCGATGATGCCGCCCATGATGCCGCAGGCGACAGGGATGCAGCAACGGCCACAGTCGGCGTTCGGCACACAGCCATTCCAGCCGCAGCCGCTGCAGCCGCAGGCCACGGGCGTCAACGCCTTCCTGCCGCCGGCGCTGCAGCCGCAGAAGACAAGCTTCAGCATGCAGCCCCAGCAGACGGGATTCCAGCCCCCACCGATCCCGCCGATCCCGCAGCAGCAGACAGCGGCGCCCCTGCAAGCCCAAAAGACGGGCCCCGCACCGAACATCAAGTTTGGCGTCAACAATGCGTCGAAGCTTACGGCGCAGCCGACGGGAAAGAGGGCGAACCTCAGCCAGGCTAGTGAGTGCTTTTTTGAGAACCTTTTGTCATTTGAGCGATGGTTTACTAACGATTGCAACAACAGCTCCGCAGAACCCGTTCGGCTTCTAGACGCGTGGTTAGCTGGCGTTGTGTCGTCATCGTCGCCATTGCTATCGTCGTGGTCGCTTTTGTACATAGAAATAGTAGCGGTCTGTTCGAGATCAGCAGCAACCGATGGTGCTCTCTACCTTCTCACAATCTCTCTCTTTCTATGTTGAGAGACACCATGCCTTTCGTTTTTTCTCATTTCATTCCTCTTGTTGTGTCCTTAGTCTCCCCCCTCTCCTTGCTTTAATCCACGCATACGGTGCAAAGTTGCATAGCGTTGTTCAGCGCATTCTGGCGCCGGATGGTCTGGTCTGGTCTGTCTTCGACCGTCGAGATTTTTGAGTTTTCGACACTAGACTTGTTTCCTCCGAATTCTCCTTTTCTTAGCTTGCTTCCTTCTACACGCTGATGCTGGCTTTTGTTTTTTTCGCCCCCGTTGTTATTTTTTGTTCTCATCGTCATTTATTATTCATTCACTCGCTAGTGTTTGGTTCAGACTTGATTTTTTCCTTTGCCTGTTGCTGGTTTGGTTTAGGTATGCTGCGGTGGTGGTGGCGGTGCGTGGGGTGGTGGAATGGAATGGAAGGGTGGTGCTGTGCAGACTGCGCGGATTGGCTGGGTGCGTTGGGTTGGCATGGCGTGGCGTGGTATATGGGCGTGGCTTGGGAACGGAGAATGGATATAAGTAGACTGATGACGTGGCATGGGATGCCCGTAGACACTCTTAGGTACTTAGCCAGTGATGGGCGTCCCACGCTTCTGACACGTCTTAATGCCATTCTGTTGGTTTAGGCTTGTAATGTGTGTGTGTGCGCGCCGTGTGTCTAGGTGTGATGTACTACAGTCGGAGGGTGAAAATTATTAGGTTTGGCGCTGTCTGCTTACAGAAGCATAATGGTATACCTAGTTGTGTTATCTTTAACTTTCATATTAAAATTAGAAGCAACTTATTACGTTTCCGCTTCCATGGATCACCCCTCACCGTGGAGAAGTGAACAATAGGTAATTTCTACCCCTGTAACCGTAAATAGTTAAGTGAGTGCGGTGAGAAGGAAGAGGCTGGAACTTATTTTTGCATTAAACTTTCGTACTATTTTAATGCCTATATGTGTGACAATCTTCCTTTCTCGTCTTATTCTCATTTATATTTATAGATATGTCATGGACTCACGGCCGGAGCACAATATATTACCTAATAATATTCAAATTTAATCCTAAAACCTACGTCCCTGTGATAGAGATACCTACGAAGTACCTTACAGCGCCTCTGATTCTAGGATGCCGGTTTAAAATCCGAAAATCATTTTCAACTAACAAAATTAACCTAAGATGAAAATCATTTATAATGTACCTAGTTTTAATAATTAAAAAGACACCATTTTAGAAGAAACCCGTGTTGAAAATTAAAACAAGTTATTAGTTATCTATCTTCTTTTCTAAAACTGTTTTAGAAAGATAAAATTATACTAAAACCGTGCGTAAAAACCGTCTATGAAGCGTTTCTAGAATTTTAACTACGTATTGCCTTAGAACCCGTGTTGACCTCGTTTCTAGTAGGGTTTGATATAGGCTTACCAAACGCCTAGGATGCTGTAAGGTACCTAGGGTTCCCCGAGACTTTGCCTTGACAGTGAGACGGACTTCGTTCACCCCGTTTCTAGGTAGGTAGTTTCAATTGGGTCTCCTTGCAAAGCATGGCATTGACCAAGGACACATGAACCGCGAGTAAAGATATAGGTTGCCGAGGACTCCAGGCATGCGCCAGTCATGCTCGCTGTGGAATGACAGTGCAGCTCCACCTAATTGATACGAGTTTGCCGGAACCGAAACTCTTATCGTTACCTTGTTCCATCTTACCTGCCTCTACATCCGCCTGGATGAGGTACAGGTGTGCTGCCTCGCATCTGAGGCGGTGCTCACTCCTCAAATACTGAAGGTCGTATGTCTGAGCTCGGGAAAGCTCAATCCCGCATGTTAATCGCCAAGGAGTAAGAGGATGAGGAAGAAGAAGAGGAGGAGGAGAAGGAGGAGGAAGAGGAGGAAGAGAAGCAAAACGAGGGAGGGGTTTATACTTCCGAGGGCAAGGGACGAGAGACGAGAAGGGAAGGTGTGCTGATGGCAGTTGCTGTCGAGGCAAGTCTACATGCGGAAGGGTATACCGGATGAGCGGTAGATTAAGGAGGCAAGCACGACTTCGTTGAGTTCCGTGCCTAACCAAACCAGCCAGCTCAATCGCCGCCCGTAGACCTGTTCGCCGCGGGCCGTCAGAGCTTCCTCTGCGAACCAGCAAGCCAAATCGCCGCACAGAGACCCGCCTGCCGGGAGCCATTCGAGCTTCCTCAACACGGGCTCGTCCAGCACTTCTTGCTGTATCGCTCACCCCTGCGCCCGCACTTGATAGACGTTCGTCAGGGTTTGCAATTGGTGTCTATCCTGTGGTAACCCATTATACCTAACTGTCTTCCCTATGCTCAATAATTCCACTATTTCCGGATACGTCACTCCGATGACCCTTCGCATCCATCCTCTTGAGACCATCAGCTTCGCATGTGACGATTAGAACCACGCCTCGCGCCGGTTTACGCTCCAGAGTGGAGATTTCAGTAAAGCATCAGCAATCAACTTATCCTGGCGACGTGGACCTGTACCATGCCCAAAATCTTTGATAGCGATGAGCGAGAAGCTGGGAAGGGTTCGCGAAGAAGCAAAAGTAGGTAGCGAGGATAGTGATAGTCCAGATCGTGGCGCCGGGATATGTGAATAAGGTATAGGCCTCTGGCTGTGAAGAGGTCCAACCCGAAGTGCCTACCTACGGATAATCCGGCATTCAAGTTGTAAGGGTTTCCGGTCTGTTGAATGGGTTGAGCCTAGTTCCACAATTGAAGACCGACTTCTGTTTTATGGAAAACGACCGCCCATCACGAAAGTCTTTGGTGTGTAGCATAGCTTACAAGCACCAATCAAATACCCATGTCCAGTTCATTGAACGCCTTCTTCCGTGCCTCAAGTTCCGCCAAGATAGCCTTCGCGCCAGCAATACTCGTCTCACCAGCCTTCAGCTGCTCAACTACCGATTCCTCTGTGCCCTTTGAAGCTTCTTTTGCCGCTTGCGCCCAGAACAACGCGCTATCTGCAGCTGGCGGAACGAGATGGCTCTCGTTCGCCAGGCGCTGCAACGTGTTACGGTTCTCCTCCTGGGCTTTTGCGAGCTCATGGCGCAAGTACGAGGTTTGCTGCAGAAGCGCGCGCTCGTCCTTGACGGCCTGCAACAGACTCGGCGCATAGGCAAGGACCTCCGAAGGCGGAAGTGTGTTGGTTTCGGAACTTTCTGGCTCCTTCACGGGACCTGGTGCATCACTACCTCTTTCTGACATGGCATTTGCGTCCTTGTTCGCCGCTGCCACAGCTTCAACGACCACGACTAGAGACGCACGAGTGGAGACGTAGCGGTCGTACAGCGTCGCCACTTGCTCTTGGTACGAGCTGTCGGATACCGAGCCGCGGTGTAGGTCATGGTGCAGCGCTTTCTCGTCTGCGCCCTCTTGCTCCGCGAGCTTGGCCAGCTCGCCTTCAATCCAGTTGATGAGCTCGTCTCTTGCACACCGCAAAGCAAACACCTGTGCTTCGAGGCTGGCTTCAGACACCGACGGGAGCTGTTCCTGCCTGCTCACTTGCTGCTTTTTAGCTTCGTCCAGGCCGTGCTTCGTCTGAAGGAGCTCTTTCTTCAGCCGCAAAACTTGGTCGTTTATGCCAGCTTCAATGCCTTCATCCGAGCCAGATTCCGGGGGTGGAAGCGGTGCATCACCTAATCTGTCCTTGAGCCACTGCTGAAGATCCCTCCGCGTGGGGTTGGGCTCTGTGTCGGCAATTTGGTCCAAGGCTGATTGCAGGATTTGCAGTTTTCTATGGCGCCTACGCTGATGCAACAGAGCAATGTGGGAGCTGATGCCATCGTCGGGGGAAGACAAATCCCGGGTAAACTCGCTCTTGCGATCTATGTCTGATCTCTGGAGTTGGTTGAGCTCCGCGTTCAGGGCATCGCGACGTTCTTTCGCCGCCGCTTGGGCTTTTACGGCTTCAAGGTACTTCTTCCGTAGTCCTGTGAGTTCAAGAGGAGGCTCTTCGCCATTGGGCTCCGATGGAGGGAATGCTAGGTTTAGACGGTTGAGCGGCTGCTGCTCGGTGGTGGGGAACTGAGACTGGAAGAAGTCGGCTAGGGTCTGGCGGATACGCAAGGTTTCCTGACGATCGTGTATGTAAGGGCGCAGAGCCTCTTCGACGTGGGGCAGAGGACAAGAAGCCGAAGAAGACATGGTTGGTTGGTTGTTTGTTGACAGGAAAATCCGAAGGGTAAATCCGAAGATCCGGCGATTTGCATTTGCAAGCATGACAA
The DNA here is from genome assembly GCF_010093885.1 of Aplosporella prunicola CBS 121167. Classification (NCBI taxonomy): domain Eukaryota; kingdom Fungi; phylum Ascomycota; class Dothideomycetes; order Botryosphaeriales; family Aplosporellaceae; genus Aplosporella; species Aplosporella prunicola. The sequence continues at coordinate 338,650 of NW_022983530.1, read as the reverse complement.
AAGCCCTTCCCCGCAAAGCTGCCCCTCGAGCTAAGCATCACAAAGCAGAATGGCCCTGGTAACAAATAGGAGTTCACCATCGTGCCCTTCCTTCCATCATCTTCGACATCCTCCTTAGCTTCTGTGTATAAATACCTCGCACCCCAATGCGCATTGTCCTCTCCATCATCGTCTGCATTGCAGCAATTGCCCTCTATCAAACCGACACCACGTCCGACCTTTACAATCGACTCCGAGCGAAGCTCACAGCTTCCATGTCTTCTTCCAGCTTTCCAGGTCTCCCCGTCGTCCCGCCCTCCGACCCCTCTCTCAACGCCGACCCCACCATGGCCGTCCCTCGCGCCATCCGCACCGCCTTCCTCGCCATCTCGCAAGCCGAGGGCGCCGGCGCGCGCGTTCGCCGCTCCATTGGCACGCCCAAATTGCGCAACTTCTCGCCCTTCCTTATGCTCGACCACTTTACCATCAGCCCCGGCTCCGGCTTCCCAGACCACCCGCATCGCGGCCAGGAAACCATCACTTACCTGTTGCAGGGCGCGGTGGATCACGAGGACTTCGCTGGCAACAAGGGCACCATTGAGACGGGCGACCTGCAGTTCATGACCGCGGGCCGCGGCATCATGCACGCGGAGATGCCGCGCCAGAACGCAGACGGCAGCCCGAACGTCGGCATGCAGCTGTGGGTCGACCTGCCTGCGAAGCTGAAGAAGTGCGAGCCGAGGTACCGCGACCTGAGGGCTTCCGAGATCCCCACTGTCGATGTCGATGAAGGCAAGGTCCACATCAAGGTCATTTCGGGGCAGAGCCACGGCGTCGACTCGGTCAAGGAGCTGGCGTACACGCCCGTCTGGCTGCTCGACATCAACATCCGGCCCGGTGGAAAGGTTCAGCAGAACCTGCCGGTGGGCTTCAACGCCTTTGCGTACACGTTGAACGGGACGGCTACGTTCGGCACCGGCGAGGGTGCACAGAGCATTGGACAGTACCACAACGTCGTGTTTGAGCAAAAAGGTGACAGCGTCGTTGCCGAGGTCCCCGCGGACGCGAAGGAGGAGGCCAGGTTTATCCTTGTGGCTGGCTTGCCGTTGGATCAGAAGGTCGTGCAGTATGGTCCTTTCGTCCTGAGCAGCCAGGAGGAGGTGTACCAGGCCATGATGGACTACTCGACGTTCTCGAACGGTTTCGAGAGGGCAAAGAACTGGGAGAGCGAGATTGGAAAGAGTATGTTGCACTGAGTGATGTCTGTATTATGATGGGAACAGGGAGTGAAGCTTAGGGGAGAGTGTATACCTAGTCAAACATTGGGCGGCGTTTGGGTGGTTTTATGAGTTATTTATAGAGAAACGGGTTCGCACGGAATAACTACGATTTTCGTGTACATAAAGCCTTGCACTTAATTGTGCTATTCGAATTGTGCATCGACGACCGCAACTGAGATTTGAACAGCAACCTCCCTATACCAGACTCAAATACTGCAAAGCAGCAGATAACAAATCCAAACCATAGCACAACCAAGGCACCCGTATGAAACATCAGCCCCTCATCCACCAAACTCACACAACCGCACCCCTACCTCAAGCCCCAGGCTTTTGCCCATAAACAATATAACTAGCACACCATCAGCACCGCTTCAGCCAGTCTCCATCCCCCTGAAGCAGACACGAAGGTAAAAAAGCCCAACTTACAATGAAAACTGCAAATGCACATCCTTGCGCGTCATATCCTTCCGCACACGCGCCACAAACGCATGCACCTCATCGATCGACCACCCCAGCACCTGAGTGAATGGCCCCACCGTAAACGCCTCCAACCCCTCCATATACTGCATGAAGTTGAGGGCGCCGACTTTTTTCTGCCGTGCCGTTAGCTCTTGTCCTCTCTTCTCACCATACCCGTTTCTTCTTTTCGAACCCCTCCTAAGAAACGGTTGGGTCAGCACTCACGTATGTCGGATCTTTAGGCCACACCCCCAGCGGAATGATTCTGCGCTCCGCCCGCACGTCCACGAACCCCGCCTCCTTGACCCAGTCCTCCAGGCGCGGCCCCGGCCTCCCCGTGCGTCCGACCCGCGCGCATCCGTCCACGACGAGCCGGTTCAGCTGCAGGACGTGGTGGTCAGGTGGGCAGGAACCGTCGGTCGCGTAGGGCAGGAGGTCCCAGTCTTGGAATTCGGCGTAGCCGTGGGGGGCTAGGTTGCTGACACGCTGTTAGTGACTGTACGAGCGTGTTTTGGATGGAGGATCTGTTTTGGTGGGGTGCATGGGGAGGTTTTGATTTGTGAGACTTGGAAAAGACGTACTCGTAAGAGCGCTTGATCAGCGCGGGCCAGTCTTTGATGCTGCCGCCCATGCAGCGGGAGTGGATGAAGTCGAAGGGGGGCCGGGAGGGCCAGTCACTTTCGACATCGTCGACTTCGAAGGTTACTATGTAGGGCGTGTGAGATCGTTGGGTCTATCTGGAGGGAGATGGGTCTACAGTGAGATCGACTGACCGTTTGCTGGAACCCTGTGTGATAGGCCTGTTAGTATTTTCTGGAGTACAGAACGGGATTGTGTACTAACCATCTGGGTTGGATGGGCGCCAAGTCGTTTCCGATCTTCCAACGTTTAGTCGATGCGGTTTAACTGGGTATGCTTGGATACGCTTACTATTTCTACTTCGGGGTATAGGTCGCCTGAGGGAATGTCAGAAAGACGGATCAGTGGGCGTTGGTTCTACGCGCTGCACGTACCCATGGCTAGAGCCCAGCTACCAGTGCCTGTCCCGATGTCCAACACACGCTTAGGCTTGATAGGAGCGAAGAAGAGCTTGCAGTCCATGGTCACCCTTGTGAGCTCGTGCACCATGTCCTGGCGGTCCTGTTCCTGCTCATCGTTCGGGAATAGGTAGCCTGTGGAGCCTAGGTTAGCTCGCGAACTTCCAGACACTGTAAGGTGTAGGCGCGCATACTCCCTTCCCGGTATGCGTTGAAACGGCGACCATGCATCCATGGGTAATCCTCGACAGTGGACGTTAGAGATGTCGTGTAGCTCTGCCTTGTGGCTTGTCAGTAGTCTGCCGATGCTTACGGGCGCCTATGCACGAACACATCATCGCCAATCGCCGAATCTCTGTCTCCAAGCTTTGCGTCATCAGCAGGACGTTGCGGTGATGACCCTTCACAGATGGGCGCTCACCGTCGGGTCGACCTCAAGGGGAGCAGGCTCTGCCATCGTGAAATCTGTCGAAGGTGTATGTATGTATGTATGCTGCGGGTTCCCTCCTGCACGTCAATTGGCATGGGGTTATCGGAAATAAAGTATGATCTGAGAGCCTCGAGGAAAAGATTAGTTATGGAAGAGTAAGCAAGAAACATCAGACCCCACGGGCTCGCGTGTTTACCCCCTCGTCTCAGGACCCTGCATCAATCCACAAGCGGCACAGTATGGGTCATCGGCCCGTCCGGTTTAGATTCCGAGTTTGGAATTGAGCAAATGCAATTGCGGGATACAAAGCCATTGCGACGATGAAAGAACGATGCGCATGTTTGTCAGTGAACGGAGATCAGCGCGCGGAAGCGCGGCTGTTGCGCTGCGCCCACTCTGTCCGTACTCCTTGGGAAAGCATTTCTTCAAGGATACCGTTAACCGTTTGGACCGTGCTATTAGTTCAACTGGAACTGGAAGCACTGCCTAAACAATCCAAAAAACCACCAAGGACGCGGCAAAGACATTGCCGTCCATGGCAAGTGGAGATGGACTTGCTTCTCGGATGTAAAGCAGCCTGACAAAGACCTGGAACTGTCCACGGGACTTTGACGGGTTAAGGAACTGCATGCAGCTGCTCTTGCGCGGCCAGCCCGTAAAACGCGGCGCTTTTCTTCAGGGATCCATACGTCGCTACCAGCCCAGCGGGTTTCTCGAATTTCGTCGAACAGACCATCCCTCGCCGAAATCGGCAAAGGTCTTGTCACCCTAAAACATTGTGGAGATGAATTTGGCATCAAACGGAGGAGTGGCATGCTTCATGCGCTCGAGGCGACGAGTTGCAAACTGCAATGGCCGACGAAGTCTTGACTTACAATTTACTGGACGCGTCTTGCTATTCCGGCTGTATCGGCAAGGTTCTGAAAATGTAAAAAGAGTTACGCGTCTTCGTGAGTCGTCATCGCGAAAGCCAAGTGCATGTGAAGTTGTTGATGAATGGATGACGATGAAGTACTGGAGTTGATAATGAAATAGGCTAGTAGTCATGTGACGGTTCAACACTAGGAGTAAGGAATTAATCGTGGCCGAGTATGACGGTATTCATACTCAGCATCCCAGCTGACTAGGAACAGCTGCTCGCTAACTTTGTAGGAGCGGTTTTATACTGTTGTCATGTCCCATTTGACTTGGTCCGCTCGGTCCATCTACCTTCCAAAGTCAGTATAAGTAAGTGTCCGCGACCGCACTTTCAGACATGACTGTTACCGTGACTTTAAAGCTCTGTTTATACCATCTTTTTGCAGCTTGCTCATATATCTCCATGGTGCATAACCCCTCAAACGTTCCAAACTTGTTGCCTTGGTGAGCGATATACCAGTCACACAAGCGATACCCGGAAACCATGACTTAGGTGTTATTCTCACCAAAGACTGAACAGAATCGACGTGGTATGTTTTCTCTTGTTTAGTCTGAACTACTCTGTGCTCATCTGATGAGCAGATGAGTGTTTCTGTTCCACCATCTATTAATGTCCTTGCATGTTGGGTCTGCGTAAGGAAGCACTGGGAAACCTTTCATACATCGTGTATTCACTAGCTACAAAAAGCCTGATGAGAGCGTGATTCTGCGCTTCCGCGAATGAAATAGTGGTTTTTCGCAAGGTGAGAAGTGCAAATTGTCTTCGAAGCATGTGAATCATCCTGGCAACCGCCTTTCCCATCTCAGCACACTAGCTGTAAATAGAAAGTCTTGGCAAAACCCTCAACATCGAACGTCTGCGATTTCTTGTTTGCTCTTTGGTATTTAGCTAGCAGGGACGCTTGATGCAGCTAGGCTTCATCTAGTAGCCCTTAAACTGAGCAAAGTAGGCGGTGGCAGAAACTAATACTACCGTCTACCAGGTCAAGTTTAACGGCGGCAAAACATCCCTGCTAGCTATATACGAATATGAGTGCATGTGTGTGTGTGCCAGGTGCGAGGCTCCGAAACTTTGATTTGATGATTGGGAATCAGAACTCTCAAAAAAGACCGGTGTATTGGTTTTTATTGATTTTTGACGCGACCACTTTTCAGCATACCAACAATAAACAGCGCTCATGTTCCAATATTGTAATCACTCTGATACCTGAGTTCTTATCGCTTAATAGCAAAGGCCTTTTATTCGCCAGAAAAGAATAACATCGGCTATAAGGAAGTACACACATGATGGTTCGATATGGATGAGGAAGAAATAGAGATGCAGATCACTCGCGCGCCACAGCCGCAGGCTGCAGTGCCGAGCAATGCTTCTTTGAACATCATCATATTTTGTATCGATTCTATTACGACAAAAACGGCTAGCAGTTATGCTGTGCCTTAGCCTTCGATGGTGATTGATCCTTAGTATAGGTTATCGAATGTAAATGTCACATTTCTGCTACCCTGCGAATATTTAGCAAATTTAACTGTAACTGGACGACTACTTCAGTAAGTACTAACTCACATGAAAACAACGAGAGGAAAGAGATGTTCCTAACTAAAACATCATCCAATCCCACCTAAACCCCGTCCCAACCTCAATCTCGACCCGCACCCTCCAGTTCATTAGCTCCTGACAGCACGCACGTGCTAACAGGGCTCTCCAACCACTCTTTTTACGCCTTATCAATCCCTCGAAACTCTTTTAAAGCAGTTAAATAAATGCATCTTTAAATCGCTTTGTCCAGACTCGATCCCGCCACCTTTTGCACTGCGCGGATGTTGCGCAGCACTTGCGTCTGCTCGCTGATGCCATCGCTCGCTATGATGCCTGGAGGTCGAACAAAATAACATGGTAGTGTGATTGTTGTTGCTATAAGCTTGTTTCTGGATGTTGATACGTAAATCTACGTTTAGTTGTCATAATGAAGTGGTGTAGCAGTGGATTGATGTCACGACGAGAAGGAGTACCACCACGACCACTTCTTTTGCGCCAGTTTTCGGAGGTTCGTCGTCTTTGGCCGTTGCGCTAGCCGTATGAAGGTGTTAAAAAGGGATGGCATTGTTCGCGTTGATGGGTAAATTTGTCGGATGGATACAGCTTGATGTATAGCTGGATAACTGAGCAAGGTTGAGCGCTAATTTGATCGTTTCTTCTGTTCTATAGGTAGGTTCCAATCTACATCTCTCAATATCAAAATGGAACAGTTACAAGTATCGAGGACTTACGTTACTCATATCTCGTTAACACCCCCAAATTTTGAGTTTTCTTCCGTTAACCCTACTCTTTATCGAGCTTCATTTGTTTGGGCTTGATTTCTGCCGCATCCTTCTCCTCCATACTCACCTTCCTCTTCTTTCCTTGTAGGATATCACGCATTAGCTCCTCCAGCCTCCCAATCGCCTCCTCACAGATTTGGTAGTGCGCCACCAGCCGACCACCCCCTAACCTTAGACCTTTCTCTTGTGCGCGGACAATCAAATCATCTGCGCTCATGCCTGCCTTCTCCAGGTCCAACCAGACCATATTCGTCTCAACGGGCATGCTCAGCTTGCCACCAAGCTTCTCCCAAGTCCCGGCAATGCGTTTGGCATTGCGATGAGTCTGCTCCAACTTGCCGCTTAGGAATGTCTCCTCGACACTGGTGCGTGCAGCCGAGCTGATGACACCGGCCATACGAATACCACCACCAATGCTCTTGCGAATCCAGCGCGAACGCTGCACAAACTTTTCGGTGCCGACAATGATGCTGCCAATCGGTGCTCCCAGGCCCTTGCTGAAGCACAGCTGCACACTGTCGAACGCATCGCAGTAATCCTTGAGGGAGCCCGCACCGGCTGCGGCCGCTTCCCATAGGCGCGCCCCGTCCAGATGCATGATAATGCCATGTTCGCGGGCCCACTCTCCAATGCGCTGGCACTCCTCCAGCGGCATGATGGTCCCGCCTAGTGTGTTCTCCAGGCTGATCAGCTTCGTCGGGCATGAGTGAATGTCTTCGTCCAGCACAGCGGCCTTCTTCACGTCCTCCAGCGTGAGGTACTTCCCATTAGACGGGACGACGCCCTGAACCATAGCTCCACACAGGGACGCCACGCCACCGGCCTCTGACCCTATGATGTGCGCGCGGTGGTCGCACAGCACAGAGTGCGGCGGGGCACCCAGATGCGCGCGGATGGCAATCTGGTTGCCCATAGTACCACTCATGACGAGCAGGGCATCCGGCTTGCCCGTAAGCTCTGCCACGAACTGCTGTAGCCCGTTGGTGGTCGGGTCCTCCTGGAAGACATCATCAAACAGTGTCGTCGCAGCGATGGCCGTCAGCATCGAGGCCGTCGGCGTCGTGATAGTGTCGCTGCGGAAGTCGAACGCCGCCGTGCCCGGCGTCTCCCAGTGGTTGACTTTCATGCCATTGGGGGCGAGGTGCTGCGCCGTGGCTTCAACTTTCCGTGCTGAGGCGACAGGATACCCTGACCCGCTAGCCATGGCGCGGGCGTGCGGCGGAACAACAAGCTTTGGCCCTGTACGAAGGAAGCAATTGAGTCGGGACGATGTGCGGAGACTTCTCGGTAATTGACGAAGAGATGAAGCGAGAGACATGGAGGAACCGTGAGACGCGGCTGACGTGGGGATAGCGGTGTTTACCTCGCAGAAGACGTGGAGGTCTGGGATCCACCAAGGCTCGTGACTCGCGTGCCGGAACAACGGATCCCAAAGAGGAAATACCCCGCCGCTCCGACCACCACCACCAACATCAACCGTCTGTTAACCACTAGGTAGCCTTCCTTGGGGCGGATACATTACTAGTGAGCTCGCTTGCCGGCGACTCCAAGCATGTCACAACAGGAGAAATGAGGCTTTCGCGAAACACATCTTCAGCCTTCACTCTTGGTCTGATCACTCACACTATTGAAACGGGAGCATTGATATAGGGCGAGGGTTGCTAAAACAATAGCAAACCCAGCTATTGTGATTATCAACCGAACTATTGACAAGAAAGGCAGACAATGCCATTTTTGAAACCTTCATCATTCGCTTCAAATTTCCTTTTTTGTCATCCTTGTCATCCTCCTGAATTTCCGTCGCGCGCTTAGAAGCTGAGAGTGGCGCCAGCAGTGCCGACAACAGCAGACTTGACCTTGCCGCTGCCAAGGAGAGTGTACTTGTAGGGGAAGTCCTTGGAGCTAAGGGAACCTTCCTCAGCAGTGTGCTTGGCACCACCAAAGTCGTTGTCGTTGGAAGTAGCGTAGCCGCCGTCAGTGGAGTAGAGAGCCTTCTTGCCACCCTCCCAGACGTTGGACTCGACCAGAAGCTGAGCGCCCTTGCGGGTGTTGATGCCGTCGCTGACGTTCTCGTAGTAGTTGTTGAAGAGGTGACCCTTACCGAAGCGGTAAGAAGGACCACGGGAGTTGAGGTTCTTGAAATAGTTGTTGGCGTAGGTGACGAGAAGGTGACCGGTGTCCTCATCGCCGTTGTTGTTGGAGTGACCAACGAGCGAGGCCTTGTAGTGGTCGTGGATGTAGTTGTTGGTCAGCGAGACGTAGTCAGAGCCGTGAGTGACGTCGAGAAGACCGTCGTAGTAGTCCTTTCCGTGGTCCTGGTTGGAGGACAGATCGCAGTGGTCGACCCAGACATTCTTAGAGGCCTGGATACCAATGGCATCGCCGTTGTCGGCAAGAACCTCCTTGATAGACAAGTTGCGGATAATCACGTTGGAAACTTTATTTACGTAAAGTCCAATGTTCTTTAACACAGCCTTGGAGTCCTTGCCGATGATGGTCTTGTCACTACCGACGTGGACCTTGTCGTTGCCCTCGATAGTTCCGTCAACTACGATGACCATCTTGTCATCAGAGGTAGCAGCCTTGGTGAACTCGGCGACGGAAGAGACGGTGGTAGTGGATCCACCAGCACCACCAGTGGTACCACCGTTCTCAGTGGCATAACCGACATCAGGACCGTCGGTGATGGCGGCACGCTTGGCAAGGGTACCGCGCTTCTGCTCGGTCTTGGTAGGGGCTGCCAGAGCCAGCTGGCCAAGGGTGGAGAGAGCGATAGCAGCGAAGGTAGTGGCCTTCATGTTGGCTGAATGAGTGAAGGATCTGAAGAAAAGAATGTACACAGCAAGCTGTTGACTGGTTGTAAAGAAAGGATGGAGAGGGAAAGACTGGAGATGGAGTTTCTCAGTAGAAGCAGCTGTCGACTCTTATATGGGGGCTACATAGTCGGGCCCGCTCATGGAGAAGCAAGATCGAGACATCTAGACGGGGCCTCGTATGACGCTCGGAAGCAGTTGTGATGCGATCAAGCATAGGGGAATGAAGGATTGACACATCCATCCCGAACTTTTGGTGGTTGGCGGATCAGTCTAACTGTACACTGCAGGCGGAGTGGCTGTTTGTTTGGGATGGGCGGAACGAATGCGTTTCGCAACGTGCCGGAAAGCCGATGAGCTCATGGGAGCTTCCGAAATTGCTTCGATCTCCGGGGAGCCTCGTGGAGCGGCCTGCCAGGAGGGCAGTGCGTGGTTCTTGCCGCCTTGGCGGACGGGAGAGGATTCTTGGCATCAGTTCGCCAAACCCCTGAAACGAGGTCAAGAGCCAGGAAATTACAGTTGACGCTGGTCTTAGCGGACGGGAAGGACTTGGCAGTCCCGCTTGTCGAAGGTCTGATAACTATTGTAGGAACAGTCGAAAATCTGGTGGAGCCTCAGCGCGTGATGAGACGCCAAGCTTTGCTATTCCCACTGCCAGATCTGTGCAAGCCGAGTCTGTGTTTGGCCACGCCAATCACGACCCACTATATCTCGGAGCTCGGTCCGTCGCCAAACTGTCCCTTCTGGAGCCTCTCGTGTCTTTTGGGAAGAGCATTTGAGCCTGCGCTTAGATATATGAGAACAGGGCAATAGAGAGTCCATTGAGTCCGTCGCATTGTCTGAGTAATAAAATGCCGCTGATCGAGGTCGAGCGATTCGGTGCGAGAAACTGCCGATCCAGGAAAAGCAAACCAAGGCATAAATCGAACACTCGAATGGAACGATTTACGACCACCTCGGTCCAAGGAAATGTGCCTTGATCCGAGACTTTGAGGGTTGGACACCAATAATGTTCTCCGCCGTTAAGATATATTCACCGCCCAGCGGGACAGGGCCTTCAGCACCTTGTCTTTAAAATCATCCGCCGCCTTTAGTCCCTCTAACTTTGAAAAGCTGATAACACTGTCCCAGTACCTTAGTACTCTTTTAAAAGAATGTAAGCAGTCCCTACAGAATAATCCTTGCCTGGCTACAAGTCTAAATCCTGTATATGAGGGAGAAGGACCGTGAACGCACACATACTATAAACATCTTGACTGGAGTTTGTTTTCACTTGGTACAAGCATCGTTATCTCGTTAGGTGGTGAATCTCGCTTGACGGTGACGGACGTTAAGCCTTTGTTCCCGAAAGCTCCTCAACCATCACTGCACGATGCTAGTGGTAGGGAGGTGCCTACGAGAAACAGGCTGTAGTTCCGTCGTGTTTGCCTCAATTCCCGAAGTTTTAGGCCGGAGCGCTCGAGACAGGAAACTCTTATTTCCGAGCCAGGAATGATTTTGGAATGAGGCATCGATAGTCTCCAAGGTGTTGCCTCTTGTTTCCGGCATTGCAAAGATGCAGATAATAACAGTGAGAAGAGTGCAGGCTCCAAAGAAGTAGTAAACACCATAGGATGACTTGTCGAGGAATATGGGTGTCGTCAAGGCCACGACGAAATTAGCAAGCTGTAATATGTAAGTATTAATTCGCTTCGATATTCTCCGATAAACTTACCCAATTTGCACTATGAGCGAGGCTCGTTGCACTTGCTCTCGTGGCTGCCGGTTGAATTTCGCTAGAGTAGATTTTGATGTCGATGGCCCATGATATACTGAATATGACGGCGAAAATATAGATCGTTACGATTACCATCCATCGAGCAGCTCCGTGATTGACATGGACACTGTTCGAGGCGTAAAGTGAGCCAATCAAAACCATACAAGCCATGAGTCCAAGGCCTCCAAAGATCGTTGACGACCGTCTTCCTCGTCGGTCTGTGAGGAGAGATGCTGGGACTGTGACGACCAGTATGACAAGGGCTGACACACCAGACGCTAGAAATGTCGCTTGTTCTCCAGGAAGTCCAGCCTGTGCAAACAGGAGTGGTGCATAGAAAAGTATTCCGTCGATCCCGCTGAATTGTTGCATGGCCATCATGAAGCATCCGAGGGCTGTCCTTTTGCGGGCGTTCTTTGCAAATACCTTCTGAAGATCTTTGAACGTCGCGCGGATACTGTGGAACAAGCTTGCTTTGGAAGGCGGAAAGTCCAAGTCAATTCCTTGAACCTGAACGATATCTTCGTGCTCTGTTGGCGAAATTCCGAGGCGAGACAAAGTTAAGGCAGCTTCTTTAGCTCTACCCTGTGAGAGCAACCAACGTGGAGACGGAGGAACCAGTGAACAAGAGACGGCAAAGGAGAGTGATATGAAGGACTGTAGTGCCAAAGGAACCCGCCATGAAGCCGACGAGTTTATCCTTGAGGTCCCATACGATACGAAATAGCCGGTAGCGACGCCGATTGTGACAAGCATCTGGATCAAGGATGCCAAAGCGCCTCTTTGTTTTGCTGGGGATATTTCACAGACGTATACGGTCAGGACACTCAAAAAGAGGCCTTCGCCGAGGCCTGTTATAACGCGTCCAGCGATGAAAGCTCCAAGACTATTTGCTGCTGCTTCGATGGCTGCTCCAATGCCAAAGATGGTGGCGCCAACCATGATTGTACGTGGACGTCCATAGAGGTCTGCAACGTTCCCTGTAATCAAGGACGAAAGTGCCGCAGGGATCAGAATGGAAGAAACAACAACACCATGGAGAGTTGGGGAGAGGGATCCGAAGGATGACTTGAATGAAGCCATGGAAGTCACTGGGCCTATCGTCCCGGTGTCTAAACTGAGGCATGAAATTGGCAACAGTATAAAAGCATATTATGGAATAGCACCTACCCGAAAAGCATTCCGCCAAATGCTACCAGGATGGATACCTTAATGTAGAGCGGTATACTCATCACACTGTGCACATTGTGCAGCAGGGTTGACATCGTGCAGATACTTGAAACGGAAAATCGAGACAATAAAGACAATATGCACCTTGTTTGAAAGATAACAGACTTGCTGGTTTGTGTGAAAGGAGTTGCGAGCAAAGATCGTGGCGGGTAGCTGATGAAATATAAAGGTGAGTGGCGTCTTCACTACCCGAAAGGGCCTTCGGGTCGCCTTCCTTACTCTTCCAAGCATCCGCCACTAATCCATTTTGGGCATTCGTTAGACCTGCTTCTGTCCATGCAACGGCAAGTTAACCGAGGGTGATAGACACCTCCATCATGGCTTGTGAATGTGCTTTTGTCGACTCTTGAATGATCCATGTACAACTGTGCAGCACTGTGTAAAGTTGACTTCTTTCACATCCGTATGTTGGAGCCGTACTACAAGACCAAGCCAACGGTCAGGCTTTATTTCGATATGAGGTGGCTGCGACCGCGCTACTATATCCGTGCCTACAAGTAAGTTGGGTCTCCCTACAGTCAAATCTGTTTATGACTTTTGAGCTGGTCAGCAAAACCTGACCTTCAAAAGGTGTTCATTGATATTCGTCAGGAGTTTGCATACCTAGCCTTTCGCATACGTACCTTTGCCGCTATAACAAAAGAAATGTTGTAAACAGTCAAGCCTAAATGTATTAACAGTCCAAAGCTGTTGACCAGGTTAAACATTGTAACCGAGTTTGTCTGTACCTGTCATCGACTTTCGTACCCATGTTGGCTTCATGAGAGTCTTTTCGTTGGTTTGTTTTCGCTTTGTGGCCTAGGCGACACCCGGCAGCCAGACACGTGACGATGCGCGGCAGCACCATTGACGTCTAAACATCATCATACAACGTCGCACACATTCTTTCAGCAAAAGAGTGTAAAAAAATCAATAGATCAAGACTCAGAGCGACGCGTCCTTTCAGCTGCCTTGGTTGAAGTCACACAATCTGTCAGTCATTATGTCGTCATGAAGCTCAAATGCAGCATCGTAATTGGTCTTTGGCAGGTGGGCTCCTGCCTACGATGCCATAAAGCTGCATCATCATCTTTACCATCATTGGTTGTTAAAGCTCACACTCCAGTTGCAGCTGCCTTCTTTACCCCTCCCTTGACCCCTCTCGACAGACCATGCCGCCGGCTGTCAGACGCTTGACTGCTCCTCTTCCATTTAAGCATCTTCTTTCCCCTCTCAAGATACGCCCTACTCGGACCTACATCTTTGCCCAGTTCCCAAAAGTTACCATGGCCACCATGGCAAAGCCTCAGAAGTTCATGCTCACTAGCGGCGAGACCGACCCCGTCTGGATTCACCTCGAGCCCTACAAGAATCACCCTCGGTTCCCTAAGCTTGAACAAGACATTGAGACTGACGTCTGCATTGTCGGTTCTGGCATTGCTGGCATCTCTACTGCATATGAGCTTGTTGTTCGCGGTCACAATGTTGTCATGATCGAAGCTCGCGAGGTTTTGTCCGGAGAGACAGGCCGCACAAGTGGACATCTGTCGAATGCGCTTGATGACGGATACGAGCAGATTGAGAAGAAGCATGGATTTGAGGGAGCGAAGCAAGCAGCCGAGAGCCACTCTTGGGCTTTGGCCCGCGTTGGTGAGATTTCGGAGAAGCTCGGTATCAAGTGCGAGTACCGCCAGCTCCCCGGCTACGAGATTTCGCAATATCCAAAGGGCCAGAAAGAGCATGACGATGAAATTAAGGAATTGAAGAGTGAGGTTGAAAAGGCCAAAAGCTTGGGATTGAATGTTGAGTACAGGGACAACTTTGTTGTGAAAGGATGGGACGGAGCTATTGACCAGCGCGATGCTGTCATTTTTCAAAAGCAAGCCACCTTCCACCCGACCCAATACCTCATTGGCATTCTCAAGTGGCTGAAGGAACAGCCCAATTTCCAATGCTACACTCACACCCGCATGGCTTCCCTTGAAGAAAAGGGAATCGAGGTGCTTGGAATGGGCCGCAAGACGGTCAAGGTCGAGACTATTGACGGAAAAACCATTACTTGCAGCCATGCCGTTGAGGCCACGGTCGTTCCTCTACAGAAGCTGAGCGTTGTTGCAGAGATGGAGTACAACCGCACCTATTGCATCGCCATCCGTGTCCCCAAGGGCTCCATCGAAGACTGTCTCATTTACGACAACGCCGACGCATACAAATACGTACGCTTCACTCAATGTGACGAAAAGGACGACTACCTAGTCGTCGGCGGCTGCGACCATAAAGTCGGCCAAGAAGACACTGGCGGCCGCTTCGAGGAGCTCGAGCAATGGGTGCGCCAGCGCTTCACGCATGCCGGAACCGTCGACTACAAGTGGAGCGGGCAGATTTACGAGCCCGTCGACTACATGGCCTTCATCGGCAAGAACCCCCACCAAAAGCACACGTTCATCGTGACAGGCGACAGCGGCAACGGGCTCACTCACGGCGTGCTCGCGGGCCGCCTTATCGCCGACGAAATCGAGGAGAAGCCCAACCCGTGGAGCAAGCTGTACGATCCTAACCGCACCGGCAGCATTGTCAAGTCGCTGCCCACGATGCTTGCCCATGACGCCCAGATCAACATGCAGTACAAGCGCTTCCTGCAGTCGGACATCACGGACATCGAGGACCTTGCACCTGGTACCGGCGGTGTCTTGAACCCCACGCTCTCGAAGCCCGTGGCTGTTTATAAGGACGAGAACGGCCAGGCCCACCGCTTCAGCGCTCTGTGTCCCCATATGAAGGGCGTTGTTTGCTGGAACAACACGGAGAAGAGCTGGGATTGCCCCGTTCATGGCTCGCGCTTCAGTAAGGATGGCGTTTGTGTCACTGGACCCGCCAAAATGGGTTTGGGTCCAGAAGACGCTTCAGGTCAAGCTATGCAGGACCAGGCGCTCAAGGGAACGTAATGCTGGTAATATCGAGTACTGCTGTGTTGTTGGGGAGCTGGCGTCTATGGGATGGGACGGCTTAGGTATTAGTCACGATAATGAAGCCTTAATCAAATAACAACCTTCCGGTGCATTGTGGTCTTGATTTACCTATTGGCCATGAATCATTTCTCGATTTTAGTACGACTGGATCTCCGCCTATTCCTGGGTGTAGCATTCTTAGCCAACTTTTTGAGAAAGTCGCGGTCGTCTTTTGTGATGCCTTTGGCTTCCTTAAGCCCCAGCTCTCCCCATAGTATATGATCCTCTCGGCATCTGGTGCCAGAGCTGTATTGAAGCGTTTAAAGTAGCGCATTCGACTCTTCTGGCACGCAGAGTATTATTGACGCGCCTAGCAATTTACTGGAGCGGCGGGAGGGACATCTTCCTATTCAGGTGGGGATTTTGCCTGGGAGGGCGCCAACTCCCATAGTGATCCATATATGCTATCTTCTGAGCCCGGTATTGTATGGTGATTGAGAACTTTCAGAGTTGTTGGGGCGAGATGCTTCTGCCAGGCAGATCTGTACCGTGGCTTCGCAAATTGAGGGAAGATTCGGACAAGGAAAATTCCAGTTTGGAATTGCTGGCTGGGCTTCCTCTGATGTTGGACATTTTGGCTTTACTGTCTGCTGCGTGAGCCTTTGTCTGCCTTCTCTGACACTTATCTTGCTTTGCCGGCTGAATGTGCTGTATACCCCTTCAAAGGGGTTTGCGGTCGCGATTGAAGACGACAGAAACGCTTTCGCCCGTAGCAGCAGAGCTTGGGCATTTACATCACGTCTGGCTGCAACGAAATGTGGTATGACGGCGCGATAGACCCACGAAAACGTGATCCAGGTGGGTCGAAGGCGACCGCAAATGGAACACTTGCGGTTATAATATGGTCGGCATTTGGACTGCACCGTCGGTGTTTGACGTTGGCTCGGGAAGCTTCCCGAGGCAGTGCGGGCGGGGCAAGTGCGCGCGACGCGACACTGCCGAAGGAGGCAACTCTGGCGTCGCAGGGAAAACAGGTCGTCGGGTCGCGGTAAAAGTGAACGACAGGGAGAGTCCGGGAGGGAACGCGAAACAAGAGCGCGCTGCTGGTCTTTGTGCAGACGAAAAAAAGGCCGAAAATGGGCGTTTTCACATGCCGGACAGCCGTCAGCTGGAAGAACGATCACACGGGCGGAAGGGGGCTGCGTTCACATGCTAAGGCTAGCAAGAGAGAGAGGGAGCTGTGTTGGTGCATGTCAGGGCCTTTAGCAATTCCGCGGCTTCGATTCGCCGTCAAATCTGGGGTATGTTGCCGACGCTAGTGCACGGGCGAAGCACCGAGGTAAGAGACGCAGTGTGGGGAGAGCAACTGCTGCAAGCACCGAGCTGTTCCCTTTGCATACTTAACAGCCGCACCGCCCACTTCCGTCCTTCCAAGATACCCCTCTGTTTACCTCCATTCCCCCTCCTTCATCCTCCCCCCACTCCTCGCTGCCGTTGTCCTTTGTCACGCCCATCATGGCTCCGAGAGTCATTGTCGTCGGTGCCGGCCGTAAGCTCCCCCGTCATGCCATTTTCATGTCGACCATCCCGCCGCTGACAGCTGCCATCAGTGTCCGGTCTGAGCGCTGCTCATACCATCTATCTTTCTGGCGGAAATGTGCTGCTGCTTGACAAGAACAGTACGTAAAGGTGCCTCTCGCATGACATCAGCCTACGGCTAACGCACGGCCGCAGACTTTATGGGAGGAAACTCCACCAAGGCCACCTCCGGAATCAACGGCGCCCTCACGAGGACCCAGATTGATCTCAACATCAAAGACAGCGTCAAGCAGTTCTACGATGATACTCTCAAGTCTGCGCGAGACAAGGCGCGGCCGGACCTGATCAAGGTGCTTACCTACAAGTCCGCGGCGGCAGTCGAGTGGTTGCAGGATGTCTTTAACCTCGATCTTACTCTGGTATCGCGGTTAGGGTGAGTAAAGTTCCGCGAGCAGCGAAAACACGGAGTATCATCTTCTGACCGCTATGCAGAGGCCACTCCCAACCTCGCACCCACCGTGGTCACGATGCCAAGTTCCCCGGTATGGCCATCACATATGCTCTCATGCAGCGGTTCGAGGAGCTGTCGGAGGCTGAGCCAGACCGCGTCCAACTCATCAAGAAGGCGAAGGTCTTAAGAGTCAACAAGGAGGGAAACACCGCCACTGGCGTCACATACTCGTTCAACGGCGAGGAAGTTACTGTGGACGGTCCCGTCGTCCTCGCAACGGGTGGATACGCGGCAGACTTCACTGAGGACTCGCTGCTCAAGAAGTGGAGGCCCGACACTTATGGCCTGTCTTCCACCAACGGCGCTCACGCCACCGGTGACGGCCACAAGATGTTGATGAAGATTGGCGCCAACGGCATCGATATGGACAAGGTCCAGGTCCACCCGACTGGCCTCATTGACCCCAAGGATCCCGGCTCTAAGTGGAAATTCCTGGCTGCTGAGGGTAAGTTGATGCTTTCAGCTATACTCTATATATATGCTAACTTTATCAGCACTTCGCGGCGAGGGTGGTCTCCTTCTTAACGGCAAGGGCCAGCGGTTTTCCGATGAGCTCGGCCACCGTGATTATGTCTCGGGCAAGATGTGGGAGGAGAAGGAGAAGGGACAATGGCCTATTCGCCTGGTCCTGAACTCCAAGGCGTCCAACGTCCTGGACTTCCACACTCGTCACTACTCCGGCCGTGGTCTGATGAAGAAGATGACTGGCAAGGAGCTGGCCAAGGAGATCGGTTGCGGCGAGGATGCTCTGCAGAAGACCTTCAGAGAGTACAACGCCATTGCCGAGGGTAAGGAGAAGGACCCCTTCGGCAAGAAGTTCTTCCACAACTTCCCCTTCAATGTCAACGACACGTTCCACGTTGCATTGATGGAGCCTGTTCTGCACTTCACCATGGGCGGCATCGAGATCAACGACCAAGCACAGTGCCTGAACAGCGACGGCAAGCCATTTGAAGGTCTCTATGTCTGCGGTGAGCTGGCAGGCGGTGTCCACGGCGCAAACCGTCTCGGTGGCTCGTCGTTGCTTGGGTGCGTTGTGTACGGTCGCGTCGCTGGTGACTCGGCGTGCAAGTACCTCTTCCAGAAGCTGCTAAGCGGCGGTGCATCGTCAGCAGCACAGCGTCTGGGCCAGATCAGCCTGCACATTGACCCCGCACAACCGGGCAAGGTGTCGGTGGAATGGGGCAGTGGTGCATCGGGCTCGGGCTCGAGCTCAGGGTCTGGTTCTGGCTCTGGCACCGAAGACGCAATCGCGAAGCAGAAGCAGCAGTCAGCAGCGCCGGTCATGGGAGGTGGTGCTAAGGACGCGGCCGACCCTGGCAAGGCTAGCCAGCCCAACAAGCTCAAGGAGTTCAAGGTGCCCGATGACGAGTACACGCTCGAAGAGGTGGCCAAGCACAACAAGAAGGACGACCTGTGGATCGCGGTCAAGGGCGTTGTCATGGACCTTACCAACTGGGTCGAGGAGCACCCGGGTGGCCCCCAGGCCCTGTTCAGCCACATGGGTAAGGACGCCAGCGAGGAGTTCGAGATGCTGCACGACGACGAGGTCATCCCCAAGTACGCGCCTAACATTGTCATTGGCAGGGTCAAGGGACAGAAGGTCTCGCTGGAGTACTAAGAAGCGAGCTCGGTAGCTGGTTTGAGGTTTTCGGGCGTTGATGGTTGAATGTGCTATGATGACGGAGCACCTTTGGAATCGATCGGACTTGATGTATTCATATCATACATAGCTAAGTGCGCGTGGTGTATGATGACTGGCTGGCTGGTTATTAGCAGCTGGCTCTATCATGGAATGAGGATTTGAGGAGCAGACAGATAATCAAGAATCACCACTTCTTTACTCGAATTTTGTCTCGGAGAGGTACATAGGCGCAGATGTTGCCTTTTACGTCCCCACAGCGAGCGGTACTCCGTATGTTAAGGTGTATGCGGTCGCTCCCCACACACAACACCGCACGCCCTTTTTGTAGATATTTCCAGTTCTTCTTAGCGGTGGTTAACCTCACCAGCTCCAGCACCTGTTAGTACACTGCTTAGTTAGACAAGATAGTTCCCTTAAACACGTGATACACAAAACACAACACACAAACCATCGCATACACTCCTACAAGAGCAGCAGCAGCAGCAGCAACCAATGCTTCTACTATGCTTTAGGTGCCTACGTATACAGCATCCGCACTCCTTTTACCAATAGCCCGACCCAAACACAGCCCGCCGGCTCTAGAAGTACCCCAAAAAACGCCTAACCAGTTCAGAAAACTGTACATGCGCACAGCTTACGCCCAAACGCCTCGTCCCCATGTTCTCCTGCAGAAACGAAAAACAAACACAAAGCTCACATCCCCATCTACGCCTTAGCCCTCGCCCTCGTAGTCCTAGTTGCCTTTGGCTTCGCCGTCTCAGCAGCAGCCTCTTTCGTCTCCTTCGCCTTCTTCGCAGCCGCGGCTTTCGTCGTCTTCGTCGCCCCGCCCTTTGCGGCAGCCGTCTTCTTCGCCGGTGCCTTTTTCTTTGCGGGTGCGGGCGCGGGTACGGCCGCAACTTCCTCGCCCTGACTGCTCGCCAGGCTGGTGCGCTGACGTGTCTCCCGCATAGGTGCTGGCGCCGGCTCGGCGGCTGCTGCTGCTTTCTTGCTGCGGGCGGCAGGTTTGGCTGGGGCGGGCTTTGCGGGGCTTTCAGGAGCGGCGAGAGTGGGGGCTTTAAGGACGGAGATCGGACGGTTGAGAGTAGCCGCGGTGGGTTTGATGGGGGATTTCTGGGTAAGATCCTCCTTGATGGGCGAGCGGGGAAGGGTACGCGAGTTGTTAGACTTGGGGGAGAGGACGGAGGAGGGGGCGTCGGCGCGGGAGATGTTGCGCACGGCTTTGGAGGTTGCTTTGGCGGTGGTTTTGGCGCGCTTCTTTGGCACGGTCAACTCCTGCTGGGCGTTTTCTTTGTCGATGATCTCGTTGCTGCTGCGCTTGCGGCTTTGGGTACGTTCCGGGCTGGCAGCAGCCTTGGGAGGCGCAACGGTTTGGGACTTCTTGGGAACGAAGACAGGGACCGGGATGGGCGTGATGGTGTTGGTGGCCGTAGGGGCTGGCGGTTGTTCTGAATTCTTCGAAACAAGGTCCTGAATATTTGTTTTCCGCAGCGCATGCGGGATACGGTTAACGCGCATTTCGAGCCTAGAGCGCAAGCCTTGAGCCAACAGCCCGTACTGCGCTCTTAATTTGCGTGCTCTTTCCGTCACTGGCGCGTCTGTTAGTGGTTGCGCGCATTGGCGTGCCGGAGCCGGCTCTTACCCTCGAGCTGTAGGTTGTCCACCAATGCTTGCTTCTGCGCCTCGGTGATCTGAATATTTCCGCCTGAGGGCTTCCGCTCAGGCGTCTTGCTGGAAGGTGTCTCCATCGGAGAGTCCTTTGAGGCAGCTGGAGCCGCGGGCTGCTGTTTCTTGGCGCGAGGGGCCATTGCGATACGTAGCCGGTTGACGGGAGCGGCTGTCCTTCTTTCTTGGGGTTTTAGAGGCTCGTAAGGTGAAAATCGCGTAGTAGACGGCGATGTATAGATGATGTTGCGACTGTAAACAACGGAAGACGCGCGGAGCTTAGCGTTGTAGTGTCGGGATTTTGTAACGCCGACCTTGAGGCGGAAGCTCCACCCCGTCGACATCACCTAGCACCTCTCAGCTTGTCACATCACCGCCGTTCCCCGCTACATCTCTCCCTTGCTCCAAGACCGCTCCTGCACTCGCTTTGGGCCAGAACTTCTGTCTCTCTACTTTCCAAATACCGTAAATCAGCTACAGTATTCAAGATGGGGTTGGAGGCGACTATGATAGTGTACGCATAGCTCCCTTACGAAGCTACCGGTTCCGTGACGCTGACCGCTTTACAGGGTCGACAACAGCGAGAGCAGCAGAAACGGAGATTATGTGTAAGCTCCCTGCGACGATGGCCCGGACCTGAACCTGAACTCATACCACTCCCAGTCCCTCACGATTTGCGGCGCAAGAGGACGCCGTCAACCTCATCTTCTCCGCAAAGATCCAGGCGAACCCGGAATCATCGGTCGGCCTGATGAGCATGGGCGGTAGCGGCCCCGAGGTCCTCACGACCCTGACCACGGATATGGGCAAGATACTGGATGGCCTGCACCGCACGAAGATAAGAGGATCTCCGCACTTCTCGACCGGCATCAACATTGCTGCGGTAAGCACCTTGTGTCTGTCTTGAGCTTCCGGATATATGGGCTAACGAAATGGTTTAACAGCTAGCACTCAAGCACCGCCAGAACAAGTCCCAACGCCAGCGCATCATCGTCTTCACCTGCAGCACCCTCGAGGAAGACTCCAAGGCGCTGGTCAAGCTGGCCAAGCGCATGAAGAAGAACAACATCAACGTCGACATCATTGCTTTCGGAGACCTGGGCGACGACAACATTGCCAAACTCGAGTCCTTCAACGAGAACGTCAAGGGCGGCGACGGCTCCCACCTCGCCATCATCCCACCCTCATCCAACCTACTCAGTGATGCCATCGTCACCACGCCGATAATAGGCGGAGAGGCCAGCTCCGGCAGTGCCGGTGGCGCGGGCGCGGGCGCTGGTGGTGACACCGGCACCAACGACTTCGAGTTCGGTGTTGATCCCAGCATGGATCCGGAGCTCGCGCTGGCTCTGCGCATGAGTTACGAAGAGGAGAAGGCAAGGCAGGAGCGCGAGAAGAAGGTGCAGGAAGCGAAGGACGGCAAGTCGGAGCTGGAGGGCATTGCCGAGGAGGGCGGCGACGAGAAGCAGCCGCTGCTGGACAAGAACGGCGAAGCGAGTGGCTCTGGCTCTGGAAGCGGCTCCGCCAACAAGGAGAACGACAAGAAAGACAAGGACGACGGTGACCGGATGGACACGGCATGATTTTCTGCGGACATGTGCATGGAGTAGGCTCGGGTTACATTAGATTCACACGCTGGCTTTGGGCGTGTTGGAAGTTGTTATGACCCTTTGCAGGCATAATTCATTGAAGAAGGCATAGCTAAGCCTTCATTTATCGTGTGATTGTGACGTTCCTTCGTGCTGGGCCCTTGATCCGAGTCCCGTCAGTGTAGCAATCCTTCAGAAATCCTCCCGGGACAGGCTCATTGCTCCCTCAGCCGTAGCAAACATTGTCAACCTTCCACTGTTGTTCCGTGCGCGAGTCTGAAGCCCTTGTCCATCATCCCTTCAGCTTATCCATGGCCTTGCTCTCATCCTTTTTGGCCTCCTTTCGCTCGCCCTTCTTGGTTTTCTCCTTGTGCTCACCCTTGAGCTTGCTGATGCTAGTCGAACGCTTGAGGCGCTCCAAGAGGTTCTTGCTATTGCTCTTGGCCTTCGGGGGCCACTTGCCGTCATCCACGTCTTTGATCTGTAGCTGAAGTCAATCTGCTCCACAATAGTAGGAAGGAGAGCTTCTTCAAGCTCGGCTTCTCACGAAAGCATCCAGGCTTCTGTCAAACTTCTCACAACGAATGGGCATCTCGACAGTGTAGAAAGGATTTTTGGTGACGAAGTCGGCATAGAGCTCGTAGATGCGACGGATGATGGCGTCGGTGTTGGGCTGGGTGGGCTCGGTGAAGAGCAGGAACTTTGTGCCGGTGAGGGTCTGGAAGCAGAGGAGGCGGAACTTGGCTGTCTCTAAGACTTCAAGGCCAGAGGGCTGCGGGCGAAGTGAGGGCAAGGTGCCGGTGCTCGTCGGGAGGGCGTTTCTGTCAGGCAGAAGTGAGGCGGGGGTCAGGGAGCGCGTGATAGCGTGGACTCTGCAAGGCGCGTTAGCGATTGGAGGGAATTGGAACCAGGGCGCGTGCGCGTACCCGTGGAAGGTCCCAGCCAGGACGAGCAGGTCGTTGCTGGGAAGCTTGTTCAAACCGGGGTGAAACTCGCGGTTGTAGACCAGGCCGCCGGCCTTGTTGATGATCATTAGCATGAAGACGACCCTAGGTGAGAGAGTCAGCTTGGGGATGCGCGGGGCTGCGGGGGTGGGGCAGCTCACATGTTTGCGGCGGTGTGGAGTAGAGGAGACGCGGGTTAAAGGGCCATGGTGGTTTGCGATGCTCTAGAGCAAGCGGGCAGCGGGTGCGCCCGGATCCCTGTCGGCTGATCTGCAGCTAGGCACCGCCGCCCTTGGGACTTCCGCTTCGCCCTGCCCTAACTCTCTCCGCCTCGCATACAAGCTTGCGTTTGCCTTGCCTTTCTGGTCCTGTCGCTCCGTGAGCCTCTCTTTCTCTCTTCTTTCGTCCGCCAGGCGCGATCCTCTACTGCCGCCTGTTGCTCTCTCTCACATCATCATCCTCCACACCCTAGGTTCCCGCGACTACGCCAGCAAACGTGACGCCAAGGTGAACCACCACCGTCATGTCTAACCAGTCGATTCTTCGCATCTCGCGCGTATGCCTGCAATCCCAAAGTGGCCCGTCGCCGCGCCTCTGCTGACTGGCTACAGGAGCTCTGTGATATTCAGAGAGGCTCCGATCTGTGTATGTAAGGCTGTACCAGGCCGGAAACGCACCGCCACTGATGCCAAGTCAGCTCTAGCTGTTGCTTGTCGGGACAGCGATGTCCGCTCTGTTCGCGCCCTCATCATCGGCCCGCCAGACACGCCGTATGAGTTTGGCTTCTTCGAGGTCGGGAGTGCCTGATGTCCATGCTTGCAACTATCTGCTGTACAGGCTAACATGATTATCCTCGCAGTTCTCGGTCAAGTTTGGAAAGGGTATGCAGCTCGCTTCTTTTCCAAGGATCCCCAAGCCTGCGCTCGCGGGAGGTCTAACCTTTTCAAAGAATATCCTGCCAAGGCACCCTCTGTCCAGTGCATCACCACCAATGGCGGTCGGACCCGCTTCAACCCGAACATCTACGCCCAGGGCAAAGTCTGTCTGTGAGTTCGCTTTGATAATCGCGCATACATTACAAAACGGCGCATGCTAATCGTCCTCTAGATCGATTCTTGGGTAGGAAAGCAAGTCACGTTTTTAAAGAGAAGGAGAGTTCTGATGCTGTTGTAGGACTTGGCGAGGCGAACGAGGCGAGGAATGGTCCTCCGCCCAGGGTCTGGAGTCTATCCTGATCTCTATCCAGAGCTTGATGTCGCCCGACCCTTACGAGAACGAACCGGGCTTCGAAGAAGCCAACTCCGATTACGACAAGAAGCTCAAAGCAGCCTACATTGCAAAGGTATGCGATACGATACGATATGCTTCGATCTTTTAAAATGCTCTCCGCCCTGCCGGACTCGACTTGTAAAACTTCGTGCCTCAAGGAGCTGACTGTGCTCAGATACACCACGAAACAATGCGCGTTTCAGTGATTGAAAGGCTTGAAGACTATCTGAAGATCATCCCGCCCGAGAAGAAGGGCGCTGTCCGCTACGATGCAGAGGAAGACTATCAATCCTCTGACGCTGACATCTTCGAGCCATTCAAAGATCTCTGCAAGCGACGGTTCCTTTGGTACTACAACTCGTACGTGAAGAAAATTAACGAGGTCAAGGATAAGCACAAGGAGAATGCCAAGTTCGAGCGGATGCCCTTCGAGGGACCCAGCAATGAGATGGTTGGCATGTTCCAATATGAAAGGTTGCTCAACCGTCTGGCTGCTATCCGCGAGGCACTGGAAAAGGAAACATTGAGTTGGATAGATGATGGTCTGCAGGCTAGCAAGCAAGAGCTCAGCATTGCCAACAATCTGCAACGCCAGTTTGAGCAAACCACTGACCACTTCGAGCATGCCGATAGCGTCCAGCTCGACTTTGAGCTAGTTCAGGGCAACCCGTTCGTTTGGAAGGTCGTTCTCTTCGGACCACCTATGTCTAACCTTGACGGAGGCATCTTCAACATCAAGATCTACTTGTCCACACATTTCCCGGATATTCAGCCTCGTGTCAAGGTTGAAACGCCTCTCTTTCATCACCGCATATCTAAGGACGGGGTACTCTGCTACAGCGCGCGTCGCTCCGATGATTTGAGGAGCCATATCGAGGCCATTGTGGAGGCTATCAAGGATGACAACCCCACGTACGATCCACGAACACTGGTCAATCCAGAGGCGTCAGCACTCTTCTGGGGCACCCCAGAACAGAAGAAGCTGTACAGCCGCCAGCTGAGACGTAGCGCGCAAGCAAGCTTCGAGTAAGTACTAACATCATTTAAGTTTTTGTAAATATTTCTCTTTCTCTATCTTTGAGATGGCGCTCCACAGGTCTCTTCCAGACAAAGGTTTTTAGTCGAAGCCACGGCCAGAATATACTAGTAGCTTGTCTTGGATCTTCTTATAGCCTGATTCCGGGTTTCACACCAGCGCTCAGATCACACAAAACCTGCCTCTGGTAATTAGCTAACCTGATATCTTCAGTCAGTGAAGCGTTGTGCCGCAGAGCCTCTTGAAGCTCCATCGCGAGGCATCGAGTACGCACGATAGAAGCACCGATGCATGCAAGCAATTGTCAGTGATTTTCAGCAACGGCTGACAATTCAAATACCCCCATCCGATCCCTTTCACACAAAATTGATCATGACACTCACCTGCATTTGGGACGGAGTTCCGGGATGGGCTTGAGCCACTACAGAAAGGAGAACAGACAGAAAGGTTCCTAGTATGGAAATGTCTCCAGCTGCCGTGCTTTCTTCTTCTTTTTTTTTCTTTTTTT
>NW_022983530.1:310029-312699 GCF_010093885.1 Aplosporella prunicola CBS 121167 | reverse complement strand
TTTTTTAATTTTCCGAATGGCTTTTCTTTGCTTTTATTCTTTCTCTTTGACGGCACGAGCAACAACGGGCAAGGGCGTGCTGGCTAGCGGCAGGTACAGAGAACTTGCTAGCATGGCGTTTTACGGTGTTCTCTCTCACTTTCTCACCCTTTCCTTCTGCAACTTTTTTTGTTTGGTCACATCAGCTGCGTTTGGGCCGCTATACTACTTAACTACTGCTGCTGCTCGATAGGGATGATACTACTACCTATATCGCTGGGCGATGGGTGGTGACGTACTGCTGCGGACAAGGTACGGGCGTGGGCGTGCGGGCCCGGGATTCGATAGGTAGGGGCGTCAGGTATATCCGTTGAAACGTATTGAACTGGATTGAGACAGTGGACTACCGTGACAATGGCTTTACGTCTGTGTCAGTGCGCTGTGCTGTGCTGTGCTGTGCTATACTTGCTATGCTGGCGACTACGACTGTGGATAAATTAACTGCTTATGCCACTGCTATTCCGCTTCTGCTCTGCCCTGTCTCCAGATACTACTTATTGTTTGGATACTGAGTTAACGTGCCTATAGAATTGGCTTTCTTATATAGACACGCACATGGGTGCCAGCAATGAAGGATCACCGGTGTGTGCGCTGGGACATCTATAGGTTCGTCGTCTCCGTAAATAGTGTTACAGCGAGTTCGCACAACAGCAAGCTACAGCCAGAGCAATGTTTCAACAGCATGAACCACCGTGTCATCTTGACCAGCATACCCTTTCACTGGTTTCTGAAGCTTCTGTACCGTTTCACGGCGACAGGGGATGCCACTGTTGTTCAGTGATACGGGGATTGGCTGTGTAAAAGCTGGCATGCGAACAGTGATAGCTGGAGACGCAGTAAGGCGATAGTGAAGGAGCATTTCGGAGTAGACGATTAACGTAATTAGTCCGCTTATATACTGGCTTGTCTTTCTCCCAAGTCGCCGCTATCATCATACATGATAAGATCTCGGAATAATAAGAGGGATCTTTCCTTGAAAAATATATATAAGGGACCCCCCTCCTAACGCAACATGGAACTAAACCTCAACGCAATTTTCAGCTGTAAGCAGACGTCAAAGAAGTTTCCGTCGCATTGGGGTCCAGCCTAACAATTGCTAAAAGCTGCTGCTATCTAATTCCAAGGTGTCTAGAATGCTAGATACTTCTCTGGCAGCTTTCCATACTCCCTTGTAACGATACTAAGGATCACTGTTTTCCAGTAATGAAGATTATCTTCTCTATGCTTTGATAGCGAAGATATGTGCTTATGCCGCCCAGACGTAGAGCCTAGAAAGCTGTGCCTAAATAATTAGTATCAGATGCGACTCCGTTTCAAAGATTTTTTGGTAGTGTTTCGGAGTGATAGTGGTATCACTTGCAATTTACTTGGATGATAGTAGGCTGGATCACCTTCAGTCGTCGGGAGGAACTTGCTATCCCTGATCTTGTCTACAATATACCTATCGACTTATATAGCTACCGTAGGCAGCCAGCCCGTCTATACACGGAATTCTCTGACTCCTATTTCTTGTCTTATATAATACAAGCTTGGAGTAATAAAACCACAACTGCATTCTCTCCTACGAGAAAGGTTCGTGGAGCAATCTAATTTTAGGGTATAACTATATATGTTCCGTACTGCGATTTCCAAAGAAAAGGTCTCTGCCTTTGCGTAGAAAGATACATTCCAGTGAAAACTCCTAATCAGTGCATCATGACGAGAATCTGCAGCTCTCAAAACCCTCCACGATCACAGCACAAAAACATCACTAAAACCCCCCGACTAACCCAGTAGTTAAAACCCTAGCCAAGCGGTACGAGGCAACGACAAGTCTAAACGGCCTAAATCTGTCAGAAGTACACCATAGCGGGCTCAAGCTGGGGTACGACGTAGAAACACCCACCGTATTCCCTTCTAATCCTGCATCACAACAACCACAACGCCCACATACTCCCAGCAGTCAGTTTCTCCACCACCCCACAGCAACACAGCACACCAGCACTATCCTCCAGTGACGTACACCTTCGTCTCTACATCACGATAGCGATAGACAATACCACAATTCTAACCAGCCAACAAACAAACAAACCAGTCAACCAAAAGACAACGTCCATAAAACCACTAGTCTGCAAGGTTGCGCCCACCAATAGAGGCCAGATATGGGCGAGGCAAATTAAAAACACCCACTACTCCTTTTCACATTGCAGCGATTGGAGCGGGGTGGAAGAAGCTGGCGTAGAGGAGAGGGGTGGAATATATAGCATATGAAGCATAGCAGCAGCACGGCAAGGAACCAGACAAACAGAGCAACACTTCTAAAGCACAAATCACAGCAAGCACGACCGTTCTACTCAGCCAGTCACTCAAACAGACAAGGCGAGCAGCACCTTCCACCAAACACTAAACATCCCTCTTCCATTCTCTAACCACACCACACAAGCCTCCCATCCCTAGTCCCATCCAAAAAGAACGATCGACACCAGAAACGACACACAACAAACACCCGCCCACAACAAAGAGCGAGACACAGAAAGAGAGAGAGAGCAACAGAGCCCAACACAAGTAATCATTCATTCATTACCCCGCCACTAACTCCACGCCAATGAATGCGCGCCCGACCTATCCGCCTACCCACCTATCCGTCTGTAC
>NW_022983530.1:233488-309929 GCF_010093885.1 Aplosporella prunicola CBS 121167 | reverse complement strand
CACAAGCCTCCCATCCCTAGTCCCATCCAAAAAGAACGATCGACACCAGAAACGACACACAACAAACACCCGCCCACAACAAAGAGCGAGACACAAAAAACACAAAATAAAGAACCACAAGACAAGTAATCATTCATTCATTACCCCGCCACTAACTCCACGCCAATGAATGCGCGCCCGACCTATCCGCCTACCCACCTATCCGTCTGTACCCAAACCAGCTAACGAGCTAACAACCCAACCAGCTAACGAACGAACTACCCCGCTAACAACTAGCATTGATTGACAATCCAGCAAGCCCGCGCGCCCGTTGCATGCCGCATCCCGGGTACGCGCGTGCCTTTTCTCGTGATGTGTGTATTTCTTTGTGGAGAGGTTTGGCTATTAGTGTATGTGTATGTGTGTATGGTATGGTGGCTGGGCGTGGTGTGTCAAGGGGATTGCGGAGGAAGTGAACAAAATGCGGATGGACCCGCTCGCTATGCATGCATGCATGCCTTGCGTGCAACGCGCCGTCGTCTAGTTAGATAGACGAGGCGCCAAACGCGTCTCTGGCAGCCCCCATCCCGCTGCACTACGCTACCGCCGTTGCCGCCTTCGGCGCGGTTGTAGCAGCAGCAGAAGCAGCATCACTCAACCACCCCCACCGCTTGCAAGCGCTCTCCTCCCCCGATTTTCCGCTCAATCATGCCCACCTTAAACCGTATCGTCGTGGAACGCGAACCTGATGTCTTTCGGTCTCTGTGTGTTCCGCTTGACAAAATCGGAGTCGCCAGGCGGCCGCTCCGCGACCACGTTGCCAGTGAGCATGCTCTGGATGCTGACGCACACGCTCTGGACGTTGTGGACGGGGCTCCAGCCGGCGCGGTCGAGCAGGTCGAGGCAGATGATGCCGTTGCTATAGATGTGGGGGTGGAGAGGGATGGTTGCGACGGTGGGGGGCGCGGTCGTGAACGTGACTTCGGGCGCTTCTGTTGTTGCTGAAAGTAAGCAGTAGGTCTTGGCTTGGGCTTGGCTTGGTGGTGTGTGTGGGTTGGGCCGAGCGGGGTGGTGAGGGTGGAGCGGGGAGAGCCTGAGGTTGTGACTGTGAAAGAGAGAACCCATGTACGCACCAATGGGGTAGTTGTTGCTGAACTTGAACTTTAGGCGGTACGTCTCGCCGCGGTAGATGGGGTTGTCATCGACGACGCGGATGTCCATGAGCCACTCGTCCCAGTCATCCGCCTTGACTAGGTCGATGCCTGGCGGAAGGCCCTCATGGATCTAGGAATACCGCGTGTTAGCTGCCTGAGCCCAAGACCTGCTTCCGGGAGAGAGCGCGCGCATGTTCGTCCACGAGCGCGAGATAGAGCTAGCTAGCTAGGCGCCACCGCACGAGCTCAGAGACATGCGCTGGGACCGCTACATGCAACGCAAGGGGCCGCGATGTGGCATGACAGAGGGTTCAAAGCTCCAAACCAGGCGCGCACGGCAAGAGGATGGGTGGAAGCCTTCACGTACCTTGGCGAGTTCCTAGAGTAGGGCTGTCGGTTAGCTTCAGATATATATCGACGCTCCTCCGGAACGTGTGCGACGAACCTTCGCCAGCCGCTTCGAGGCCAGCATGGTCATTAGAGTGAGTGTAGACTAGATGAAGTCGATCGAAAGCGGCGGGCCGGGGGCTGTTTCCCTCTGTGACGCGAGGGCGAGGCTAAGCAACGGAGCTGGTCGGACGAAGAGCTGGGGTTAGATTGCTCGGCAAAACAAGAGGACCAATCGTGACACAGTGATGTTCAGTCTTGCGAGCGATTGCGGAAGTCCCACGTCGCGAGTCATCGGCACCCGCGGCAATGACATCTTCCCACTCAGCCCTACCGGCCAAACGCCCCTCGTCTCCCCGCGTCACGTGTAATGGACCCATTAACTATGAACACTTATTCGTCCTCTAAAAATATGCTACAACCAATCCGCCATCTTCATGATTTTAAAAGACAGCGCCCCAACGCCGAGCGAGAAAAAAAAGTCATCACCACCTGAACTACCTACTCCCAGAACCCCGCGACTACCAATCGGTCGTCAGCTCAAAAAGGTATATGCCATGCTTCACGTAACACTACTCCCAGCTCCCTACGAAGAGCTGAAGTAGCCCTTCTGGAAACTCTCAATCCCAATGTCACCCGCCTTTCCCTGTACTTCCGGTGCTTTCGCAGGCACCTTCTGCGGGACCCCGCTTGCATTCGACA
Organism: Aplosporella prunicola CBS 121167; assembly: GCF_010093885.1. Lineage (NCBI taxonomy): Eukaryota > Fungi > Ascomycota > Dothideomycetes > Botryosphaeriales > Aplosporellaceae > Aplosporella > Aplosporella prunicola. The sequence continues at coordinate 307,707 of NW_022983530.1, read as the reverse complement.
AAGACTGCGTCCGGGTACCCACCGGGCTGCCCGTCGTCATTGTGTGCGCCCTGCTGTCCGTTGGGCTACCAGCCTGGCTTGCGCTCTGGATTTGCTGCTGCGGCTGTTTCCGCTGAATCGGCTCCAGGTACGGAGAGGGCAAATAGCCCATGCGTCCGTCCCTGCTGCGGCACTTCCACCATTCGCTCGGGTTGCCCAGAGGATCCGTCTTGCTCAGCACAGCGACCAGATCGCCTTTCTTAACGGCCAGATCTACGCCCTGGACGGCGTTGTTGTTGGTGTCCGGAGTAAAGTCGTATGCGACACGGCAGAACTCAAGCTTGCTGGGATCGATTTGTTGGCCGTCACCAGGGTAACCCATGGGGTTTGCTTCCTGGAGACGACGTTGCTCGTCCTCCTGTGAACGGGCAAGAGCCTTGATCAGCTTGCCCATGAGGTAGGGCAGACCGAAAACCGCGAGCATGAACACGATAAACGGCTTCTTCGACGGGCGGGGCGCCGTAGAGCCGTCGGGGTTCTTGCCAGCGAATAGGGCGAAATTGGTTGGAGTAAGTTCGCTGCCGGATGCTGGCGGAGGGCGACCAGTCAGCTTGGCGATGGCTGTCCGTATCCAGCGCATGATTGTGAATATTCCCAGGACAGAGCCAAGAGTTTGGCGCAGATTGCCAAACTGTTCAGCGACGGATACCATGGCTGCATGAATGTGTTAGTGATGCGCCATTTTCACAAGCGCACTCGAACCACTTACCGAAGAAAGATGAATGCGTGGCCATGTAAGTGCTCTCGAGCATCTGTGCAAACCCGCCAAAAGCGCCAACGATGTTTTCAATCAGTTGGAATGTTGCGGCAGTACTCTGACTGAAGCTTTGCGTCAGACCCTGCTGATTGGGGTCGCCTGGCATGCCACCCATACCGCCCATGCCACCCATGCCGCCGTACATGCCTCCGCCATACATAGAGCCATAACCGCCGCCACCGTACATACCGCCACCATACATGGAGCCATACCCGCCTCCATACATGCTGCCCATGCCCATGCGCGAGTACGGCGACGAGTAGCTGTTGTAGCCGCCGGTGCCGTAGCGATTCATCATTCCAGAATAGTTGCTAGCGTTTTGGTTCACGGACGAGGTGAGTGACGTAGGTCTTGAAGGTAGGGCCGGCGGATTCAATGTAGATGATGGACCGGCGGCGGTGGCGGTAGACGTTGAAGCAGCTGCGGGTGCACCTAGTGAGTTGGTTAGCGATTAGTCTTGAGGCCTCTGCGCACGCCTCGATCACGGGAGAGATACGAGCGGCGGGAAGGTACGGTGTGGTGCATACCGGTCGATGTGCCTCCTGCTCCTGCTCTTTCCCAGGGTTTGGGGGGCGACGCCATTCCTTCTTGCACCTGGCCTCCAGACGCAGGGCAGCTCAGCGTGTCGTGAGCCGATGGCAGCGGACGAGCGGCGGTTGAGAGAGAACGGGCGCGCTTAAGGTGATGTCAAAGAAAGCAATCTGCTGGATGGCGCCGAGAGCCGGTGGGCGAATTTCGGTCGAAGTGTTGCCGAGGGCAAGGGCTTTAAGTAAAACGCGGGGGCGGCAAGTGGGAACGGTATGGGGGCGCGCGCAGTCTCACGAGAGAAGTTTGCGGGGGGATCAGAAGATAAAGACAACTAAGAAGAGACAGGTTGGCGGTGGTGTTAGGCAAAGGTGACTGCGCAACTGGCGAACGGTCACCGACGGAGGCTGATCGTTTGCCTCGGCTCACGACTCCCTTTTGAGCCCGTGATAGGCAGCCGGGCCCGACACCGAGAAGCGACCCACGGCTCGCCCTCCAGCCGGTTCGCGCACAAACCGGAAAACCCCAGGTTTTCACGTCTTTCGTCGCAATCAATTTAAGGTTTGCTTTAGTCCCCGTTAGAGTACAAGAATGACGATGTCATTGGGGGGCCTTGAAAATTAAACACCTCGACGACTCGACTTTGATACGGGAACGGGCAATTGCCCCTAAAAGGATTTACGGATCGACTATACAAAGCAAGTACTTGACGACAACAACAGCAACAACAGAAACAGTAAATGCTAAACCCCCAGCAAGCCCGATGATAGGAGCCCCGTCCAATGCCAGTCATCATATCGTTAAGGTTGCCGTTTCAGCGAGGGCAGCCGAGCAGAACGCTCATAGAATGTACGGTGCGCTATTAAATACAAATCCAGATCTGTCCATCCTACGAAAAACTATACCACCGCTCGCCTTCTCGACTATATGGACGACCATATATGAACAGGCTAATATCAACAGTTACGGACAGGTCGCTGGGTATATGACTGAGAAAAATAACAACCTCCACATTCCGAAGCGCTTAGTTGAAGAGGGACATGGCGAAGACAGCAATCTCGCCGAGAACGTTCTCGACGGCGTTGGTGCTGTGGCCGGTGATCTCATCGACGTAGGCCTGGGTGAGGGAGTCGGGGGCCTCGGTGCCGTTGTTCAGGACCTTGATGACGAAAGTGTCCTCGTGGAAGACAGCCATGACGCTCATGTAGTAGTCGAAAGGACGCGAGATGTAGTGGGAGTCACCACCGTTGAAGCCAGTGTTGCCGTGGAAGGTGGACTTCATGCGGGAGTTACCGGGGTTGAGGACCTCCAGCATGTCAAGCTCACCGCAGCCAGACTCCCAGCAGCTGCAGCCGTACTGGTTGCTGAGGATCTTGGAGTTGAGCGTCCAGATGGCGGGCATGTTGTCAGCCGTGTACTTGTCAGCCATCTCACCAACAGTGGCGTGGGTGCCAGAGTCGGGCATCTGGAACTCGAAGAAGAAAGCCTTCTTGTTGCCACCGAAACCGTCTGCACAAGTCAGTAATATTCCAGGAACAGATCGGCGAAATCAACTTACGGAAAGCCTGGTCACCGTCCTTGAAGTAAGCGCACTCGGTGCCGATATCCTCAGAGCAGGGGGAGTCGGTCATGATGAACATCTCGTCACCGTTCTCAAGCTCACCACCGAAGGTGGTAGACTCGGAGGCCTTGGAAACACCATCGGTACCAGCGAAAGCAATGGTGTTGGTGTACTCGGGGTGAGTCAAGAAAGTCAGGCCCTCCTTGGTCTTCTCCTCGGCGTTGTAGTAGGAAACGCGCTTCCAAGGACCGGTAGCAGTAGAGTCATCAGAAGAGGAGGTGGCAGTGGCAGTCGCACTGGTAGACGGAGCAGCGGTCTGCTCAGCGGCGGCAGCAGCAGAGGTGGTAACAGCAGCAACCTCGACCTTGACACCGGCGTCGCCAAGGGCAGAGCTAGCGGCGTTGGCGGCGGAAGTCTGACCGGTCCAGTTGTTGACCCAGGAAACCACGGCGCCATCGATGGTTGCGGTAATCCAGTCTTCGACATCGCGCTTCTCAGCCTCAGCCTTCTCTTGGGCAGCGCGCACTTCCTTCTGGTGGTTGTGGAACTGCTGGTGACCGGCGTGGCGGCGCTCATGGGGGCTGGGACGGACTGAGCGCGGCTCCTCGCGCTTGGCCTTGGCCTTGGAAGAATCGGCAGAGCCGTCATAGGTGTAGGCAGCGAATTGGCGAAGCTTGAACGGACCACGGAAGATCACGGCAATCTAAGGACATGAGTTGGTTTCTGCTGTTGGCAATTCGAAAGAAAAGAGAACGCACCTCCTCATCGTAAGGAGCAAGGGAACCAGAGTAGTTGTGGTCGGCCCATTCGCAAACATCGTCGGCAGCAATGTTGGTAACCTTCTTGTAGCTGCCAGTACCACCGACACCGGTGTACTTGAGCGTCTTGACGGCAGGCTCGCAGTAGTAGTTGCCGCTCTCATCGGGAGCAGCATCAGCGCAGCCGTTGGAGAGAGCAGTGACGCCCGAGGCCAAAGCAAGGGCGCTCCCGGCAATGAGGTTGTAGCGCATTTTGGGTGGAATGCACGCTTGCTGTATAAGGAAGGTTGTGGCGCTAAACGTTTAGGGAAGCTGTGGAGGCACGTGAAGCGGCAAAGAGAGCGATAGGCAGCGGGTGAATGAATGACTGAAGTGAGCGTGTTGGAGAGAAGGAATGACTTCGCTGCGGCGCGAGAAGAGAGCAGCAGTTGGGGCGGGCAGGCGCTTGATGATAACCCCCCAGGGCTCTTCGAGCATACCGGCCACCACGCTCGGGGCCAACAGGGATCAAGACCCGGACTGCCCCTGAAGCGAGATTAGGGAAGGAAGGATCGTCAGCTTCTGCCAATCGGCAGTGTACACCTCTACCACGCGAGCATCCCGCAATTGTGCTTTATCATTTGCGGCGACACCTCCAATGCGTGTGACCCTGCTGCGCGACACTCACCTCACCGCTTGAGCCTCCGCCCGTCATGCATCGCGATGCGCTCAGCCTTCAGGGGAGGCCAAGCTACTCGCCAAGCGCCCAGCATCGTGCAACCACCTCCGGCTGGATCTAGCAGCCGCCGCTGTTTTGCCTTTTTGAGTCGCAAGCCTCTGCATCTGAGATCCCGTACGAAACCACACGTACCGGCAAAAGCCTGTGTCGGCTTTGCCCGCCCTTGGACCCTGAGGGTCACCCCATGCCGACTCCCACGCAAACTTTTGAGGCGCATAACAGCCCCATAGCCCCATTTCCCGCGTCTCCAGCGCACGCGTACCTTCATACGTGAGCGCACAATCTCACTCGTCGCCTGGCAATTTCCGGGCCGTGACAGCATATCCTTTGGGGTAGTTGGGTGGATCAGAAGTCGCCGCCAAGCAAGACGATCAAAATTATGTCGGAACTTATTAACCGCACGTCGGTTACCGCATTGGGGAGGTCAGTTATAAACCCGATTCCCCAATAAGGCCGCAAGTCGCACAGGGTTCCGACCGGCGGCTCCACAGGCCGTCTTCAGCTCCAGGCGCCGTAGGGCCAAGAAGCTGTTCCACGACGCACACGCGCCAACAGCTTCCGACCATGTTCCAACCTCGCCGTGCCCCGTGGAGAGGCTGATCTGCGTGTCCGCATCCGTGGCCATTGGGATAATTAAACGCCACGTGCTATCTCGGTACGCCATCGTGCAAGCGACAGGAGCTCCAGGTGCGACTCTGCCTTGCACACCAGTCGCTGAGGGAGCAGAGCGTACACCGGATCACCCTCCAAGTGGACCGGTCGAGGCGTCGGCTGGTGGCAGCAAATGGATGCTGTTGAGACTTGGCCGCAGAGCAAAGCACGACATCCCCGCGGAGTACGAAGTATCAGTCCATGAGCTGCCATCATACTTTTGGTGTCATGGAGGAGAAACGCAGTCAGCCGTAAGCTGACAGTGACACATCTCCATTGGTATGTGCCTATCTGAAACTTTGAAGAGACACAGCGACACGGGAAACGCGGTTTGCCGTTTCAATGTTTAGCGGTTGCATGGACCAGGCGCCCAATCAGCTCATCAGTCCGATGTCATGGCCTGATCATGAATCTGATATACCAGCACAGGTATACTCGCCAATCATAAAACAGCATTTGAAGCTCAAAACGACATGATGCGTGGCAGATGCGTTGACGGACCCCAGGTTGATCCAGTGCCCCGCAATTGAAAAGCATCGATTGACCCCTCTTAACGAGAGGAGTTATTAGTGCACAAGGACTCTTTCCCCTGGAACAGCATACACCGTCCCACAGGAATGCTGTAGGACGTCCAGGGGGAGTCAACAACGGAGTTGCTCGTAGCATGGCCGCATCTTGAAATGAGCCACCAAGTCCCTCACCAGAGGAGAGTTCAGTGGTCTCAGATAGCCCTGTCTAGCTTTTCGCTTGCCAAGAAGTAACAAGGCCGAGCCCGGGAATTGAGCGCCTGTGTCCACGACGAGTGCCCAAAGCTTGCCTGAGACAAAAGGATAACAGTAGACAACAAGTTGCCGAGATGGTAGCTAGACAGTGAGATGAGAGAGCTGAATCGTAAGATGAGATAGCTAGATCATTCCGATCAATAGTCATCACAACGCAGTGTCCACCTATTCCAACAAGTCAGTTTGTCATCCACATAAACGCGTGAAAAAAAGGACTTGTAATGAAGCAACAATCAGAGAGTCAAGTGCGAACATTTGAGAGCTGCGATACTATAGAAAGCAGATTTCCCATCCGTCTAGGGGTGCCAGAAAAAGCAAAATGAAACATCATGTTGCGAGAGAACTGTGAAGAGAGAAGTATTCAAACATACCTTGTTACTGTAACCATGGGCTGTCCCCAGGTTTACGATGGTGCTGACAGCAGCGGCGCGAACATCTTCAAGTACCGCCAAATGCAGCGCCAGACACACTGCGCAAGGCAAAACGCGACATGACCGTTCCTTTTGACAGTCTTGACAGCAGATGGCGGCCGATGATGATGGAGAAGGACGGAGCGTGGTGAGGAGCGCTAAGAATTTGAAGAAAATGCATAGGGCGGAGATGGTCTGTGCGCGTCAAGCGAAGCCCACGATTGAAAATATCCTCGAACCTCACACCAACCTCAGCTCGACAACCACGACAAACGACAACCACCGACAGTCGCAAAAATGGGTCGCCTTCACAGCAAGGGAAAGGGCATTTCGTCCTCCGCCATCCCCTACTCGCGCACTCCCCCCGCGTGGCTCAAGACCACCCCCGAGCAGGTCGTTGACCAGATCTGCAAGCTCGCGAAGAAGGGTGCCACCCCCTCCCAGATCGGTGTTGTCCTCCGCGACTCCCACGGTGTTGCCCAGGTCAAGGTCGTCACTGGTATGTTTTACGGTTCCGCAAGCTGAAAATGAAGGGCGTCGTGCTAACGGAATTGCAGGTAACAAGATCCTTCGTATCTTGAAGTCCAACGGTATGGTTCAGCCCGTATGAGCGCACGTCGACGGCGGTATCGCATCTTCAAACTTCGACAGCGCCGGGAGAGGTGAAATTCTCAATGGGCTGGGAAGTTCGCAAGATGGATACGCGCGGCGCACAATCATAAATTATGCCTCTGTTTGGTCCAAATGACTGACGGAGTGATATCATGATAGGCCTCGCTCCTGAGATCCCCGAGGACCTCTACATGCTTATCAAGAAGGTACGTCGAAAAGACTGATGGAGCGTGCTGATCGTCGTTTGCTAACTCCACATGCACACAGGGCGTCCAGGTCCGCAAGCACCTCGAGCGCAACCGCAAGGACAAGGACTCCAAGTTCCGCCTGATTCTCATCGAGTCCCGTATCCACCGTCTGTCCCGCTACTACAAGACCGTTGGTGCTCTGCCCCCCACCTGGAGGTACGAGTCCGCCACCGCCTCCACCCTCGTCGCTTAAGCGAGTTCCGTTGCTGCTGGTTTGGTGGAGTGGAGGATGTGCTGTGTTGGACTTTATGCATAGACGAAAGGTCTACCGGCGTGAAAGGCTGCCTTAAAAGGCATCGGTGGAAAAAGCGCTGTCAACAAGGTTCATATCGGAATATCAATGGCAGTAATCCTACGGGGTACATGTCAAATGGGAATGATTTCACGTTTCCTGTTTTGCTCTTTGCAGTGACCTGATATTGAGGGTAAACCATGGCTCTTCTCAGAGCTCATGTCAGATTCGAACGCCATCGCTATGCAACCGTCACAGGCGGGTATCCTGTCATGACCCTATGTCCGCAAACCCCATACCATCCCATGCCATCCTCAACGCCTGTCCCACCGCCCAAGCTCCATTATTGTCTTTCTAGGCAGGCAACCCTAAGCGCCCTCAACCTCTCTACTCTTCTGCGCCAGATACTCTGACAGCCACTTCAACGGCTTCTCGGGCCTGCACACCACAACCATTAGCATGAGCACCACAAACACCACCCCACCTCACTTCACCTCACCCAACCCCAAAACAAAACACAATGAGAAAGAAACCACCTACTCGACAAGCGCCAGCTGCTTCATCCCCTCCAGCAAATGCGGCGTGACATGCTGATTCAAATACACCCGCGTAGGGCTCCCATGCGGATTCGGTTCCTTCGGGAACGCCGCCGGCGGCGGCGCCGACGCGCGAGGCGACCCCGTCGCGCGTGCTGCGCCCGTGCTGGGCGCCGGGACGGGCGTTACGGAGGGAGGGGGCGGCGTCGCAGTGGGCGGCGCAGCGGCGGCAGTGGTATTGGACGCGGGCGCAGGCGCGGGCGCGATCGAAGGAGCTGCTGCTGCGACGGCGGTGGTGGCGGTGGTTTGGGGCACGGGCGCGGTGGGCGTGGTGCTGCTTGCTGCTGGTGCTACTGTCGCTGCTGTCGCGGTCGCTGCTGCGGCGCTCTCGTCGACGGGCGGGATCTCGGATGCGGCGGGCGTCTGGGCGCGTGCGTTGTGGTGTCAGAAGTGGGTTCTTGGGAGAGAGGGTGGTGAGAGAGTCAGAGCAGTGCTGGGGTGGGGCTTTTAAGTACTTCGGCGGGCTCCTCTTTCATTTCGACGTCTGTGCTGCTGCTGCCGTTTGTGGTGGGCGCGTGAGCGCTGCTGGTGCCTGTTTGCGCGTCCGCGTGCTGCTGTTGCTCGCTGTCATCTGGGAGGGCAGTGGGCGGTGCTGCTGGTGCTGGCTCGGCCATTGTTGGCGTGCTTGCTGCGTGCTTGCTGCGCGATTGCTAGGGTTGCTGTTTGTGCGCTGTGCTGTGGGCATGTGCGCGGTGCTTCAATTGCTGCGTGTGCTCGTGTTGTTGTGTGTGGTGTGTGGTGCTTGGGGTTGCGATGCGCGGACGAGCTTCCGAGAAGCTTGGATGCTGGTGCTTGTGGTTGATCTTCGGTTGCTGTCGACGTCCATTGTTTGTTTTCGTTCGAGTGAGCTCGATTCTGCTGCCAACTAGAAGTAAAAACAAATAGTGATCACGATGATCTGGCTTGTAGTAGCGTGTCGCGATATTTGATGTTTTTATCACCCTTTATCTCTATACAGTTCAGGAATGACCCTTGAAGGCTGTAAGCATCCTTCTCTGAAGTCATAGCCTCTACTAATTTGATTCTACTTTTTCCATGTGTTAAAGAGCTATGCCTGTATCCGTTCGTTTGGTGTTAATACTTTTATTGGTTGTTTTTCAATTTTTTATGTTTTATGTTTTATTTAGTTTTGATTTATTTTTAATTTTTTATAACTTCCCCCGGAATTTTCGGCCCCTGACACAAACAACAGAACCGTAAAGAAGCTGTCTGTATATATCTTCCTCTGTTGCCACGCGATCGTCTCCTGTGTTGTTGCGCTTTCACGACATTACGCTTCTGTGCCACCATCGCTCACTGACCGGCTATCCACCCCACAAGACAGTTACGCTCTAGGCATGGTCGGGGTTTGGTTTAGATCGCCGTGAGTAAATTGAAAAAGGACGAACTAGTTAAGTAGTGAATATATGTGCATTTAAACAAGATATACTTATATCTTTTATTATGCACCACGCGACTATTATCGGACATAGAAGACTGCTAGATCACACGAGTCTTGGTATACCAGCTAAGTTGCTATTTCCGCTTCACACGCAGCAGGAAAGAGGCCAAGAGTTTAGTGAAGCGTTACCATACCAAGGCAAACCAAAACACAGTAGTCCAGCTTCAGTGAATACTTACTACCTAGCAAAGCGGAGATATGGCTCGTAGACTTTGGTACCAGTGACCGCGCCAACATCGAAGTATTGCCTGCTTTACATATATTGTGCAGGTTGCTGTAATGAAGAACAACTCGAGAAGTCTGAGCGTCAAACCAGCTACCAAGAACAGGGACAACCAAGACAGTCCAGTGCTTGAAACAGCACGCCAAACTCAACCCCAAGCCAAATGGGTAATCCAATGCAAATGGGCAATCCAAGTCCCAATCCAACCAAAGCAGATGATCCAAAACCATCCACCCCCAATCACACCTCATTACACCTCACTGACCTCACTCCCGTCCCCAACCTCCCTCTCCATCAGCCTCCTCAACGCCCCCCTCACCTCATTAACACTCGGCCCCTTCCCCTTCCCATTAACGATGCACCCCAGCGCCGCGAAGCGATCCTTTTGCTTGACACCGACAGCCTCGATCCAGCCTAGCATTCTCTCGTAGATATATCTTGCGGCTTCGTCTGGGTTCGCGGGCTGGTAGACCCATTGCACTGTCAGTTGGTTTAGGAGGATGTTGTCCGAGAAGATTGTGTATGCTGGACCTGTGCTTGTGGTAGCATTGACGGTTGTGGTCGCGATTGCGGGTGCGGTGGAGGAGGCGGTGGAGGAGGAAGTGCCAAACAAGTGCACCATATCCATAGTAGGATTCAGCACCAAGAGCTTGAGCTGGCGCACAAACGGCGCAGACTGGCCGATGCCCGCGAGGAAGCAGCGCACGCAGTGGGTATTCATTCTGAAGCGGTTCAAGCCGTAGAGCACCGCGGCAGCCTCGTCGTGGATCTGGCAGTTCGTGCGCAGCACTTGCAGCGGGAACGACGTCTCGTCGCGGCTGGTCCAGACGTAGCATTTGCACGTCTTGGACGGCCCGGTCTCTCGGTGCGTCACCCGCGACTCGCACGACGAAATGTGGATCCAGCTTTTGCTGGGGCGCTGGAAGAGGTGCTTGTAGACCTCGTTGCGGAGCTCGGCGGGGAGGTCGAGGAATGGGAATAGGTTGTGCCGCTTCATGTGGTGGCGGGTGGTGGAAGGCATTGTTGTAGAGGTGGTGTCTGTGGGTGTGTATAACGAGTGGCCCTATTGTTGAGAGTTTTGGGTTCGGCGGAGGTAAGGGTGTGAATGGAGTGGTAGAACGGAGGGTCTTAAGGAGCAAAAAGTGTTATTGTTATGATTGTTGAAACAAATTGGGCACGGGCGGGCGACGGCCGGTGACGGAGTGATTGTTGGTGAAAGAAAAGTAGGTATTGGTGACTGAAATGGCTTGCCTGATTATGTTCTCACAAGGTAAGAAGACCAACGCGTCATGGCATCGGTGTGAAGGAGCAGGCTGTCCTGTGCTTCGTGGTATGCTCCCCTTGATGAACATCTTGAGGCCTAACACGAGACGAGCCGGACACGACTCACAGCAGGTGAGGAGGGTGCCTGGCCGATCGTTTACTTGTTACAAGCCATACTAAGACGAGCAAACAGTCAGTAACTGCCCCAAGCCAGAGAGACTTCCCGAGTCTTACAATGTCGACCGTGTGAAGTCTTTGGAGGGGGACTGAAGAGCGATAACCCCCCCCCAGAAACAACAGGAGCAAAGGGCGCGAAATGCTCCGAATGGTCGTCCATCGTCAGTCCCCTCGCGACTAAACCGTCTACGAAATGCCCCAGGCCAACTCCGGCAACACCAACCTCTTGCATCACCAAACTTGCCCCGCCCATGTACCCCGCCTCTCCCCGCTGGCAAGCCACCCCCGCTATGCGCTCACCAAGCAAGCCCAGAATGAGCATCGAAAGAAATATGGCTATTGATGGAAAAGAAGCTAGAGCAGCAGAGCCTCACGTACTCTCTTGCAGACGCCATGTTCACGTAGAACATGTTCAACGGAAAAGGAACTCACAGTCGCAAAACGCATCTCTATTCCACAGCCATCCCAAAGCGAAACACCAAGGTCGGTGGCATCACCGCCTATCCCATGGTATCTTCTCAAGCATCACAAGCGCAAATCCAGCAGGGCCTTCTCACCTCTCCATGCTCCAACACTGCCTTACCCATCAACACAGCTCTCTTCCACTCTTATTGGCACTCAAGCCGTCGACCCAGGCGTCCCGTCCCCGCTCTTCTTGCCATCAGCATGGAAGATCTTCTTGACCTTATCGCCCAACGATTCCTTGGACTTATCGTGCGGCGGTCCGCTATGCCCAGCATACTTATCCTTATGGATATTGCCCTCACCACCGCGCTATCATCACGCATTAGCAGACCAACCTCAACACCACCCCTCCACACCATCAACCTACACCAGTATGATAATTATCGTACCTGCACCACCAACGCACCCGTTAGCACAGTAACAACACTCGAAAACAAGAGGTCGAATCACACGTACCCCGCCCCCGCGCCCCGCAGCGCCTGCTCAGGCACGACGTCCTGGCTGCGCCTGCGCTCCCCCGCCGCAGGCATGATGCGCGGCGAGCCGATGTTGCCGGCGCCGCCGCGGCCGGTCGAGTATTCGGGCTCGTGGGCCTCGCCCTCGAAGCCCTCGCGCACGATTTCGCCGTCCGTGTAGACGGTGGGGTCGCGGCCGATGTTGCCGGCGCCTGTTCACGCGATGCGCTTTGTATCAGCCGTTGCTCGTTCTCGAGGTTGAGGGCGTGCTGGGGTAGCTCGACGTACCCCCGCGCCCCGTCGACACTAGCGGGTCCTGGTTGTGCGGCATTGCGCGGTGCGGGCGAGTGGTCTGGAGAGAGATGGAGAGCTGCGGCGGAAAATATCAGTCGCGAAGAGTAGTAGTAGTAGCAGTAGCAGGACGAGCAGCTGCGCCGCGCGCCCGGCCGGCTCGTCTGGTTATATACGGCTGAGTCCGCAAGCGCGCGCATGACGCAAACCCGCACAAGCAAGGTATTGGGCGAAAAGGTGAGGTGATGGCGCGCGATAAGTACGAGTAGTTGTAGTCACCCTGCCAACTATCTCTTCTAGGCGCGCGGTGGTATTCACAACAGCATCTCAGTATGTAGACGTACTCCGTACCTACGTAACCCCTCCGACATCGCATCGTCCCTCTTCCCCCGCAGCCCACAGGAGCGGCAACGGACGGACGTTAGACCCACTCACCCACACCCACGCCCGCCGCACGGCCGCCCTACCCGCCCATCGCCCAAATCCCTCCTCCAAGCCTCCTTCCACCCGCTGTAATTGGTAGGTAGTTGTTACATAGTCGCCCGTCCCGCGCCGCGCCACCCCACGCTACAGCGCGTAGCCAGTGCGCTAACTCCTGCCTAGGGTACGAGCGAGTAGCTATGTAGCTAGAGTAAAAGCAAGACCGCGGCCAGCGTGCCCGCCCCCGCCGCCGCAAAGTGCTACTCTACACCTACGTACTCAAACGGGGCCGCTGTAGAGTAAGAAATGCCAATGCCGCCCGCAAACAGCACCGGTTTTCGTACTTGCAGCGCCAACGAACTACCTACGACTCAGAAGCCCACGCGCAGACACTGAATTCGAATCCAACGTGCCTATACCCTATACGAGTACTGCTACTGGAGTACCTGCTTGCTGCCGCCAACCGCCACTACGTCGTACCTACGCACGCCACACCTCAAGCCGCCGTTGGAGCCCCGTGCCGCCGCCACCACCACCACCGTTCGTGGCCATGGCCATGGTGGCGACCTGCTGCTCCGGAACAAACAACGAGCCAATTGCAGCTGTTGGGCCAAGGGGCCTGGTCCCTACGAGTAGAGTACCCTACCCCTACCCCTACCTAGCTACCGCTCTACTCAGTACTCGTATCCCTACACTACCACCAACCACCACCGCTCTACCACTGCCGCTGCCGCTACCACAACTGCCGCTAGAGTAGAAGCACTCTCCACACGAGTATGCATGCTCGCGTATTTAACTTTCGCGGCAAGATATGCCTCCTGCGTCCCGTCCCCACGATGCCAACCCCACCACGCAGCCAGCCAGCCAGCCACCACGCCGCCAAGCCGCGCCGCGAGATCGGCGAGCGAGCGCGTGCGCGTGCAGGCGTGCAGGCGTGCATGCATGATGGCTCGGCTGCAGATACGTGTGTAGATCTGCGGATCGGCCGATCCGCGCAAAGAGATGTGCGGTGTGCGTGCGTGCGTGGCCTGCCTGCCTGCCTGCCTGCCTGCATCATCGCCGTCATCATCATCGCCGTCATCATCATCGCCGTCATCATCATCATCGTCGTCGTCGTCGTCGTCGTCGTGGTGTATCTGCCGCGCCGCCGCCTTGACGCCAGCAAGCAGCTCCGGGGAGAAGCGGCGCGCGCGATCGCCGCTGCCTAGAGTACCCTACTGCTACTCTACTCTGCCATACCCTCGTAACCTGCTCTAGAGTACTGCTTCTACCAACTCCGCTCTAGTACGAGTATGAATAGTACCTACCTTACTCGTAGGAGTAGCGGCATCGGCATCGACACCTCCACCACCACCGCGTCGGCAGTGTTCCCGCCCATCTACTCTACTCGTATCTGCCCGTGCATCGCCGGCAGAGAAACGTGGGACATGGAACGAGGAACGAGGAACGTGGCCGCCACTGCTCTACTCAACGCTACTCTACCACATACGAGTACGTACGAGTAGCTATCTTGGTGCTTTTTTCCGCCCGCCCGAGCGGGTTCAACCGCCACCCCACCCCACTCCACTGCGTGTGGCCTACTGGTCGGTTGGTTGGTGCATCGAGTCGAGTCGAGTCGAGTCAAGGCGGGTGTATGTACGACTATGTATGTATGTCCTCGGCACGGGTCTGTTTTTGCACTAGAATATTCATCTGGATCAGAGATCAGAGATCAGATGGACCGACTAGAAGCAAGCCAGAAGAAAGCAAAAGAACCCCCAGTAGTATTTTCGTAGAGAAGACTAGCTTAGCTACCCCTACCTGCCGTGACACAACCTCGCATGCATGTCAATCTTGAGAAAGAGAAAGGAAAAGAGCAAGATCTAGCAAGACTTCCCTCTCGAGAAAAACCCTGACTGACCGCCGCCCCTTACCATCCGGTCTTCACACCGGTTGTATCGACTACTCTATTTAGACTAGTCCCAGCCAGTTCCTGCCACGTCAACCCAGCCTTCACCAGCAGAGTTTCCAGTCTCGTTCTTGTTAGCATCTGCATCCCAACCGGCGTTGTTGTTGGTGTCCCAGCCAGCACCACCAGTGTTTCCGCTATCGTTGTTGTTAGTATCAGCATTCCAGTCGGTATTGTCATTGTTCGTGTCGTTGTTGCCCCAGCCGGCATCATTGTTCCCGCTGTCGCCATTGTTAGCGCCCGTGTCCCAGCCGCTGTCGTTGTTGTTAGTGGTGTCAACGTTAGCCCAGTCACCGCCAGTGTTTCCACCGTCGTTCTTGTTAGCATCCGTATCCCAACCGGCATTGTTGTTGGCAGTGTTGGCGTCAGCAACCACAGCGAGCTTCAAACCTGTAGGTCCAGGGACTTTGGTATCCTTGTTCTCCATCCACTCGTCGAGAACGTGACTGCTATCCTTGCAGCGCTTGCCTTTGTTGGAACAAAGCATGCAGACATCGTAGCCGCCATCAGGTGCATTGCAAATATCGCAATGGTACCAAGTGAGGCCGAGATTGTCGCTGCAGTGGTCGCAAGTCATGGGCTCGTCTTCTTCTTCCGCAGCAGGCGCAGCCTGCGTGTCTGCAAATGGAGTTGGAGTTGGAGTTGTACCTGTAGCTTGGGCCTTCTCGTTCTGGTTTTGAGTCTGCTGATTTCCTTGTGACTTCTTGTCCCAGTCCGGTTGACTGGCTTGAGACTTCTTATCCGAATTCTGTTGGTCGGTTTGAGGTTTCTGGTCCCAGGTTGGTTGACTGGTCTGTGGATCCTTACCCGAGTCCTTCTGGTTCTCTTCCGATTTCTGGACTGAAGCAGGGCTAGGTTGACGGCGCACCTGAGGTTTCTCGCCCGAATCACTGCTAGTTTTAGCAGGTGCAGGAGAATTCTCCTTCTCAACCGGCTGCGCCTAGTGTCCAAGTCAGCAAATGCTTCCTACTACGAGGTTTTGTGCACATACCTTTGCCTTGAGAAGCGCCTTCACCAACTCTTCCTTGCTAAGGTTCATCATCTCCGCCTTCGCGGCCTCCTCGGCCTCTCCTTCTTGAACTTCAACCTCGATACCCAACATCTGGCTCAGCTCCTCCTTGTTTAGGAAATGAAACATGAACACTGCGTACGGCTTATCCAGCGTGTCAATATATGGGGGCTTCTCGCATTCATGCCTGTACTCAGTCCCCTTGCCTAACTTCTCTTCAGCATTAGAAAGGTCAGCATTCGAAGGAGGAGCGTTCCATTGACTCCAGTATGATTTGACAAAGCTTTGTTGGATAGGCGTCGGTCCTGACGTATAAGACGTGGATCTCTTGTACCTATCAGGGACCGATTTAGCGGAGACTGATTTGCGCGAACGAGTCGGCTTTGTCTCTTCCTGCTTGGGTTTGGACGTGGGTGGTTGAGCTGAACTGTCTTGGACATTGTTTGTTGTGTTATTGTTGTTCGTAGTGGCCGCATTGCCAGAATTAGCATTGTCTGAAGTTTTCTTCTGGCCATTGTCTGTAGCGTCAATAATTTTGGTCATCTTGGCAGGATCGCTGTTGGTAGTTGCAACTTGGTCCCACCCTGCTCCATTATCATTAGCGCTATTGCCACCATTATCTGCGTTCCAGCTTGCGTTGTTCCAGTTGCCATTTGAAGGAACGTTAGCTTCGTTTTTTTCATCCGATTTCGTGTCAGCCCCAGCTTTGGTGTTGGTATCATCATCATTCCATCCAAAAGCATTATCGGTATTGTTCTGCTGGTCATTGTCTTGGGTGTCCCAACCTGGCTGTTCAGCTGAGTTCTCTGCTCCAGCAGTGTCTCCCCAGCCAGTAGTATCTCCCAAGCCATTAGCAATGTCTTGTGTGCTCTGCTCGTTAGTTGACTTTGTATCGTTGCTCCAGGTGCCGGTGGCATCTCCCCATCCAGTATTGCCCTGAGCGTTCTGCTCATCAGTTGGCTTTGTATCGTTCTTCACAGAATCCCAACCGCCATCACCGTCGGCGTTCGGAGCATTTCCGCTACAAGTATCCTTTGCCCTCTTAGAAGGCGCCTTTGAAGATACTCTTGAGGCAGGCTTGGAAGGTTGCTTTTCGCCGGTGTTCGGTCCATTGCCGAGCTTAATCGAGCGCGCCACACTAGCACCACCGCCCTGCTGTGTTTGGCTTGCAGGCTGTTGCTTCGGTTCATCTTGGGCATGGCTTGCAGTTCCTTTGCTAGCTTCTTTGTTCCGATTTTCTTGGCTTTGGTTTTTACCTTGATCAGTAGCAGCAGCCTTGCCCTCGTTTAGGATACTTTTGTCGTCTTTTTGCCTCATTTCAGCAATTTCGGAGTCGCTCCATGCTCCAGGCATCCTTCTGCCGCTGTGGATAACGATGTCTTTGTTGTCATGTTGGGGCTCGAGGTAGAAAGGCTTGCTCGAAGCGTGTGTACTCTGATTACGAGCAGAGTCCCTGACAACTTGTGATCTATAGGGGGTTACAGACCGATCCTTGCCGAACGAAGTGACGTCTTCGAAACCCGGAATTGACGATAGTTCTTCATCATTCTGGTAGCGTTTGTTTTTCTTGGCGACATCAATAGATTTTGAACCCTTGAAACCTCTGGGAAGGAACTTGTCATCCCATGTAACGCTACGTACCTGAGACGTGCCGAGAATGGTGCTATGGCCAGGGTCTATGGCGCTCGCTGGCGCATAATGAGACGAGTGGTTAGAAGCTTCTCGAGGCCGTCGGTTAATCTCGGAGAGAGTCGACTCGGTTTCTGGTACACTAGTCTCTTGGTGTACCAAAGCGGCCAACGCATTGGGATTACCAAGTCCCCTAAAACGTGGCATCGGCGTGGGGGTTACACGGCTGATCAACGGCGAAATCGGTGGCAACCTCCTCCTAGAGCTTGGCGGCTGGGCACGATTGGAACTTGCTGGTTGCGCGTAGTGAGGGCGAGGTGTATCCAGAACGGTCTCAATTCTAGTTTCATTTGAGAGTCCACGCGGGCGTGGTTGTGCTTCTACGCACCAGTCAGTAAAAATAGTCTGGAAATTGCTAGTCAGGGAAATTAGTGTGTTGGTTCACGATTTGCGTTACGGACCTCCGATGTGCATATCAGCTGTTGCTCTTGTACGTTGCCCGTGAACAGCATGATAATAGTCAGTGTTAGTGGGCTGTTCCGACAAACCAGTGCCATATCCGGATCGAGATTGACGGCTATCCCTCCAACGAATAAATTCTTCGAATTCGTCTCTAGAAGCCGGCTCTTGGGGCATGTGCCTGTCGTCGGGGGCACGTTCAAACCGACGGCGTCTGGCCTCATAGGAGTAACCTCTACTGTAAGTTGGCGGCTGTGGTCTCATGTGCGACTCGGGAGAATGAAAGGGGAGATCCTCGTTGTCATAGGGCCTTTGACCATAGTAGTATGGCCTGTGCCTTTCATTGAAATTCCCGTCATAACGAGCGCCGTAGCGTTGGTCGTCTCTAGGACCGTCGTAAAAACCACTAATGTCAGCGGGATCATCACTCATTTGCATTGCTGTCGTGGAGGAATTCCGTCGGAGATGCAGCAGTATGTCAGGGTATTTGTCGTTACAGCGTAGGACAACCACCTCGATGAAGCCGACGTTGTCAGAGTTGTCTTTGACGGAAGCCGCATCAGCCGATACTGTTGACGTTAATTATTTCATTTCACATACCAGGAACAAAAGCGTGCAACTTACCGCCGTTGAGCTTCTCGAAGCACCAATCCCGACCAATAAAGCGCTGCCCCCCTTGCCTATCCTCCTTTTGGCGCACGCGAAATTCGACATCGGTAAGGTAGGCTGGGGTATCAGCGGTCGGAATCCTTAGGCCTATCTTGTTGCGGTTGCACTGATAGACGCCGTCTTTGAAGACAAACATGGCTAGCCCAGGCGCGATATAGCCGGACGACTTCAAGTGCACACAAAAGGCAGCAGGCTCATCGGGGATGGCGACAAGGGCATCGACGAAGCCATCGTCGTAGGTGCAGTCGTACTCGCGCAGGCTGGCGTTTGAGGGCGAGAGCTCAATGTGGCAGGTGATCTGCTTGAGAGTGGGCATGGTGGTGGTGAGATTCGGGGGTCACTCGGGCACGAAGGAAGGTGAAGCTTGAGTGGCGCGATGGCCACGATCGTGGGTTGTGGGGGAGAGATTTCGTCAAGGGAAGGCCCGCAATCCAATCGGGGTTTTGCCGCGTGATGGGGCCAAGGGCCAGGGCGATCACGGATCTGACACCAGGTGGGTACGTCACGTTTGGGCAGCCTCCCAACAGCAACGGCGCAGTGGATATCTCCCCGCTTGTTCTCCCCGCGCACGCTTGCACTTGCTGGGGTACGTAGGTGTCCCCGGATCTGCAGAGGTTAGAGGCAGCGCATGGGGCGAAGAAAGGACGTGCGATGGGAGGAAGCTGGCCAAGGTGCAGTGGGCGCTTTGGCGGTTCCCCACAGGCAACTCTCCACAGCGCCGATCCAACGCGTCATGCGAAATCGCGAAGGTCGGCGTCGCGGAGGCGGGCAGCAGCAGAAGCAGCATGCAATCAATTGTCTCATTCTAACTCTAGAGTCCTCGGAATATCCGTGACAAGGCGAGGGCGGAGGCTTGGCGGGGCTGGATGGCTAGGCCTGAAGCAGAGAGAGGGAGCGGAAGCCTCGACCGTAGATACCCTTATTGCCTTCCACGTTACCGGGTGGCCTTGATGCTCTGCGGGCACCTGTGCGTCATGCCCACCATCGTCTATTTCGCCGTGGCCCGCGCCGCCGCTTTTGGGCCCTAGGAATGGCCACCACTTATGCCTCTGACCGTCGCTGAATGCGCGCCCTGCACTCGCGGAAATAGTCCTCTGGCGACATTCCTCTCCCTCCGCCCGCAGCTGTACCACGGATCCGTCGAATCGTAGCCCGCGATACTCTCGGCTCTTCGCCCCGACGTTGTCACTCTCAAACTATTTCACTTCACTTGCCTCGCGTCTGGATCTGCAACTCCCCGTCTCGCACCACTCTGTCTCACCATGCTCGAACGGCTCTCCTTTTGACCACTGCATATAACCTCCACCGTACTGCGCTCCTTACGCCATGTTGGTCCCTCCGCGCTGCTCCTTGCCGCCCTACCTCCGCTAACCGTCCTTAGGTCTTCCGTTAGCAGGCAGGAACTGCTCAACGCTCTGACCGTGGCTGTGGATGCGGTCCATGCCGCCGCTCCGCGCACTCTCGCCGACTACATCGCTCGTCCCATGACCAATGTCGCCTTGTCCAAACTTCTTCTCACCCTCCGCCAAGGCACCGACGGCCCCAAATGGGCTTTGCAAATGTCCAAGGAAAGCCAAGCTCTTCTCCGAGATCTTATTGTCAAGGCCAAGACTCAATATGCCACTTACTTGCGCGCTCGCGACAAGAGCGATGTCAAGGTAATCTGGGCATACAACAATAACCTACGCACCATCAGCACCATGAGCAGGCGCGAAATCTGGCTGTTTGTCGAATCAGTCTACGACCGCCGCTACATGGACCATTCCGATCGCCTAAATTTCCACAAGGGCTTCAGCGTCGTACTAGACAATCACGAAGTTGAACGTTTCCGCGACCTCACCTCCGAATGGCCCGTGTTGTGCGTTGAAAACATCCCTCGAGACTTTGCCCCTGCCATAGACACCTCCAACCTACGCTCATGGGAAGAACTGTACTCCAAGGCCGCCGAAACTCTACATGACATCCGCAACACAAGGTTCGAGGCCGCTTCGGGATTCGTTCCGAGGGGAAACGAGGCTTGGTTTCCATTCCCGAATGTCGTTCGCAAGTCCACCGAACACATTGCTCCTTCGCATCATCTCGAACGCGAAAAGAAACTAGACCATCTAAACAACTGGGATGTGGGAAAGCCGCGCGACTTGACAAGAAAAGGAGGACGAGACCACACTCACCTGCGGCGCTACACCAACGCCCATTCCGACAACTACAACCCGTTAGGCACTCTTCCCCCACACTGGGTACAAAGCAAGATGCAAGAACAAGATTCTACTATGGCGGAATCCCAAGAAGCGCGTGCACAAGCAGAATTCGACTTGCCTCCCGCATCTGGCCTGCTCAACCGCACTGTCCCATACAACCGGACTCGTCGCCAGCCCCCAGAGGAGTATCGCATCCAAGTGTCGACACCTTTGTCGGCATCAGAAGACTCCGGGTCTGTTGCGGTTGCCAGTTTGGGCAGTGTTGTAGGCAAGTTGAAGCGGATGAAGTCCTTTGTCCGCAAGCCATCCAAGGCTGAACCGTCTGGACCTACCGCAGCGCTACCTGACCTGAAACAGAAGCCTCCAGCAGATGCTTTCACACCTCCATCATCAGATCCATCCCGTTCCACAATACCCGCGAGGCCTCAGCAACAGGACAACGGGTTGAACACTCCGCCGGATTCAAACTCAACTGGTTCAACACCGCGGTTAGAGATGCCCGCCAAGAACTACAAGCGTCGGGTTCCGACCGCGGCCACGAGAAGAAGAGTCATCACTCCTCGCCAATGCCGAGCGACTCTGCGCTCGTGCTCGTCTCGGGAGTCGTTGCAGAGCAAGACGACATCCTCAACGCTATCCCGGGATACATCGACAACGTCCATTGATCTGACCCCTATCAAAGGATCAGTAACGGATGTTCATTTACTACATACGTTGCCGGATTCACCGTCTCCTAACGGTATCTGGAGATCGCCTCTGGACCCATTTGAGCGGCCTCGAAAGCAAGCGTCCCCCAGCCTTGCAGCGCTGTCACCAACTAAACAGGCGGCAGCCGTCGTGCAGCACATCGACGTCATTTCCACACGGCCAGTGTCTCCTGGAACGATTGTTATGACAGATCCCTATCAGGCCACGGCTCAAGTGGTCACAATGACGGAGAAAGCGAGGGAGAGAGCTGACTCTGGGAATTCCACTGGCCAGAAATCCGCACTTCAGGCGCTATTGAACGCCACCCCGCGAAAGGCCCAAGAAGTCTTTTAGCGAGCATAATGACCGAAAAGCACCATTACCTTAATTGCGCGTACTAGCGATGCTTCTTTTATCGTTGCTGCCGTCTTTTTTTTTTTTTTTTACTCACAGCGTATAGGCGGATGCATTTCGGCTGTCGATTCCACCAGCATGCATAGCGAGGCGTTCACACCCTTGATAGCGTTTAGCATAGATAGTAAGAATGGAGGCCCTGAGCCTGCCCAAGAAAAGACTATTGAATTCTCAAGGCAATTGGCCGCGCGCGTCGATCCATTCCAGCTAAGGCCGGACAAAGGACCCCCATTCCCCAGATCCGCCTCCGCATGACGGCTAACATCAACCGCAAGCAGCGACTTGTCTGAAATCTGGGCCCCACGCAGGCGGCCCGCCGAGAAATCCACCCTTCCGGACAGGCCAAGCATCTGCCAAGCCTTGTTCCGTCTAGCAATATCCCTTGGCTCCGGGTCCGGTCACCTAACTGACGGCGGCGGAAGAAAGTCCCAGCCTCTCTCCCTCTCGACGGCAGCAAGCCCGCGACCCCGACGCTCCGACAAGCGACAGGAACAGGTGGACTTGACGTATCGCAGACCTTGCTGTCCAGCACCTATGATTGAAGTCGGAGGGTAGACCCTTCTCGTACGACTCTTGCTTTTCATGTCGCTGCGCCTTTTACTCTACCGTGCCTTTTACCGTGTCGTGAGACGCAATAGTCGGGCCTACCGCCGGCAGCCACAGCCGCCGTCGCGTTGCGTGATGCCGTGCATCAGCAGAGGTCGAGGTCAGGATGCGGCACGGCGACGAGCGCCAGTGGGCGATGGCGCGTCGGCGGAAGCCGACTGGCCAATCAGGATGGTGGGAGAGGCGGGTTGGAGATCGTGAAGGAGCCGGAATGGCGGGCTGGTGGTTGGGAGCTCGACTTGCTGCAAACGGATGGCAGCGGGGGAACGACGGCCGCCGTCGACCTCTCTTGTCTTCTTGTAGCTGCCCGCGCAACTTTCCTCTCTCTTCTACAATCGCCTTGTCTTCTGCTTTTCCTCATCACTCGCTTTCCTGTGCCATCGCCAGCTCATTTTGGCACACTCACTTCCTGGCCTTCAGGATTCATCCTTTTACCGTGCCGACGCCTCTCGGCAACTCTATCAATTCCCTCGCAACATCCGGCGGCAGCTTTTTTTGCGACGAAGGAAGGGTCTGCCGGTGCCTCTGTACAAAGCACATTCACTCGGCTAGACACATTTTAAGTCTGGACATATACGTATCAACCAACCACACTATTAGAGGTTACCTACCTTGCTGAGCAGCTTGATTCCCCCAACTACACACAAACCGCCACCACACCCACAAAAAATAATCACACAACGCGACAAGACCATGTCTTCCAACAACAGCTTCCAACAGTCCCACTCGCAACACCAAAGCCGTCGCACCCCGGTGACGCCGCCTCCCAGCATCCCGGGCTTCTGGTCCTCTCAGCGAGACAGGTCTTACAGCAATCACGCACAACAACATTCCTTTGAGCACTACCAACGGGGACACCACTTACCTCTGCCGCCTACGCCAACCAGTCCTCCGCCATCGCTGCCAGCTCATGCCATCAACAACGCGCTTCCTTCTGCCCTCTCAAGACTTACGCTCGACGATTCAACGCGAACGTCTCCCCGCCGAGACAGCATCTCGACGGGCTCTCCTATCTCTCGACGAACAGGAACCGCTAGCCGACGCAGTAGCATGACGAGTCCCCGCAGTCAAATGCCCTCGAGGGTGACCAAACCCGGGGCCCGAGCTCCCAGCCGGCGCGATAGCAGCACGAGCCTCGGCAGCGGCAGCGGGAGGGAGGGAAATGGTGACGACTACGCCGCGGCCGGCGCCAGGAGCGACAGCAGGCGGCCAGTGCACCATCGCAAGACGGACACTGCTCCAGCGGCAGTGCTAAGAGTTGAAGGATTGGGAGACGTCTTGATTGAGCGGCCGCGTCGGGCCATCAGCGCTAGAGCGACGGTCGTCGACGTGAAGCGGGGCCGTAGCACCGATGCCCCCGACCAGGCATCGCTGAACCACGGCAGTCGGCTGGACGAACCGGGCCCAGGCTTTTCGGCGCGTCCGAGAGCCAAGACGAGCTTTCAAGCGAGGCGCATCGAGGCCCTGCAGATGAACCATATCGTCGACTTCCGCGAAAAGATGCTTCCGGACACCCCCGCAAGCATGCAGGCTACTCCCATGGAGCTGTACCATCCGGGGCGAGCGGCCTCGACGCCATCCTACTCCTCAACCACCCCAATTAGCAGGCGGCGGAGTTCCTCCAGCTCCGCCGTCTCGCCCACTCGGCTCGTACCTCCGAGGACCGCGCTGCAGCCTCTCTCCACCGCCGATGCCAAGCTCAACGCCTCGCCTTTCCCCATTAGTCCCATTGCCATGGACCTCAATTCGCTTGCCCTCTTGGCAGATTTTGATACTGGTGATAGCCCTTCTGCCCGCCGCCGAGCCTCGACGCCATACATCGGCCGCACGGCCGCAGGGCGCCGCTCCTCCGGCAGCAACTCGTCGAGCAGCCGCAGCACGACGCGCATGCGCCTGCGCAACGGCTCCGTCGTGACGCTGATCCCGCCCGAGCAGACGGCATGGCAGCGCACCGTGTACCTGTCAGGGCCGATACGGATCGACTCGCCACGGCGGGCGAGCTGCACCGGGGTCGCGGGGCTCGACGCCTACGACACGGCGACGGGAGCGGCAGGCGTGCGGCGGCCCAGCGACGAAGCCGTCCTCGACGACCTGGTGTCGTATTTTGGCGAGCTGGGCGTCGGGGGTGCGCGCAGCGGCGTCGACGAGTTCTGGCGCGAGAACGGGGCGCGGCCGCTGCGGGCCAAGGGCGGCGACGAAGCACTCGAGACGCCCATGGGCACCCCGTCGGTCGTGAGGGGCTTGTCGCGTCTGGCGGCGCTGCAGACAAGCAGCATTGGCAACAGGGTCAGCGCGGACTTGGGCAGCCCATTGCCGATGGACAGCCCGGTGCGGGCGAGTGGAGAGACGACCAGGTCGGAGCGCGAGAGGGCGAGGGGCAAGTCGGCGCAGAAGGGGAGCACGGCGCGGCTGAAGCGATTGCTGCTAAGCGGGGGGAGCATAATCTGAACCAGTCATTTTTGTCTCATTCCTTGGTTTTCCTTTTTTTCCCTCAATAATTTTCTTTTCGTCTCCATTTCTTTTTTAATCTTGTCGGTCTCTTTCTCTCTGCTCGCAGTATGTTCGGTTTCCGATGGAGTGCCTGACGGACGGAGTGGGGTGGCAGTGGGGAGGGGCGAGGGGAGAGGGGAATGGGGGTGGGGAAAGGGGGCAGAGGGCCGTTTAGATTTTCTTTTTGCTTGGGATGGGTGGGACCTTCGTTTCGGGGAATTTCTTTTGTTTCGTTATTTCGAGATACCAGATGGTGCGGGGCACGAAGGAAGAGAGAGAAGTGTAAGAGAGAAGGGACACATCACCACCACATACAATACCTATCACATCTACCTGACACACTGAAACGCTGGTGAGAAGCGCGCCCAGAAACGCCCAAAAAGCAAAAAAACCTCTACCCGCCCAAAAAAGAAAAAATAGCGCCAACACTGTCTGGAAGCGAATGGGATAGCCGGTGGACAATCTCGCTACAGGACGAGATTAGGCAGCCGCAGTTCGTACGAGAATGACGCAACAAAGCGGCGATGACGAGGACGGAGGGTGCGCAGTCCAAGCTCAACGAGGATTCAGGAGTAGGTAGCTTTTCTCTCTCATGAGTGGGAAAGTGGTGGCCGGCGCTGCTGATTGATGAGATGGAATAATTGGGGGTGGGACATAGGGTTTCTTAGCGCGCGAGTCATCAATTTCCACCAACGGCCGAGCGACGCGACTCGCGTTTCACGCCCGCCGACGACGGACACGGACTACCTACCACTGACGACGTTGGGAGGATGGAAGAGAGATGAGACGAGACGAGACGCCCGCCGCTGACGACCCTGGTCTGGTCCTGGTCCTGGTCCTTTCTTTTGTTAGTCGTCGTCGTCGTCGTCCTCTAGCGCGTAGCAAAGCAAAGCAAAGCAAAGCAAGCCCACTCATCATCATCAGCAAAGCAAGCACAGCACCTCTTGGCGCGTTTCTGCTGTCAATTTAAAAGCACGTGACCGGCTGCCCGCTTCGGGATCCGACTGGGTTAGCGATCGGCCTGGGCAGCGGCTCAAATTTCGGTGAGACGGCGTTTGGGAGAGAGTAGCTTTCGTAGTGGTTGGAGAGTGCTGGGGGGAGGGGAATGGTGATGGCTGTGTAAGTGCGCAGTGCAGTGCACCGGTGAGAGAGAGAGAGAGAGAGAGAGAGAGAGAGAGAGAGAGAGAGAGAGAGAGACGGCAGGTTGGGCAGCGAGAAACTACGGTTGATGGATGAATGGGAACAAGACGTCCAGCAGTGCAAGGAATGCTTGCTTCGCATCAAGCGCATCCGCGGGGGACTGAAGGCGAGGCGGCCAATGGCGGCGTGCAACAAGGCGACCCCATGCTGCGCCGGTGCCAGCTCATCCGGCCGCGCGCCGGCTTGCATCAAAAGGGCCCGCCCTTGCCCCGTCAAACACTCGACTCGACTCGATCTCTCTCCCATCCTTAGCCCACTTTGCTTACCCGACAGAACACAATCATCACCACCACCACCACCAACTACACATCCACCTGACGCCCATCGTTGCCGTACGTCGTCTGTCGTGCTTCCACGCCCGGCATATGCTGATCGCTGCCTACAGCCTCACTCACCACACGCGCCGCCGCCGCCCAAACGCCGCCCACCTTCTTTCAATGGCGGGCCCGCTCCTCGACTCCACTGATCCCTTCCTCCAGATCTTCCAGCGCGAACGCCAGTCCGTCTGGGAGAGGAATCAGCACTTGTCCGACCACGACCGCGAACTCCTCTGGACCCAGCGCAAGGCCGAGCTCGCCTCCTTCATCCACGCCGACGAGGCCCACGCCTTTGCCAACAATGTGCAGGCCGCACACACGACGCCCCGGACCCTGTCCTACAATCCGGCCACCACTTCCGTACGACTCACCCAACCCAATCCGTCCGATTTTGGTTCTTTTTTGGTCTCCTCCTTCCTCCCTTGCCAGTGCCCTGTCATCTAACGCGACCCCCCGCCTTCTAGTTCGACGTCCCCTTGGCCATGTCCCGCAGCCAGGACCTCTCCCTCCACTCCGCCCCCATGATGGCCTCGTCGTCGTTCCCCATCGACGTCCCGCGCGGCAACCACCTCCCCTCGAGCGAGTTCCTGACGCAGCACCGCCTGGACCAGCAGCAGCAATTCCACCAGCAGCAGCACCAGCACCAGCAGCAGCAGTACCAGCACCAGCACCAGCATCACCAGCAGCAGCAACCCCTCGATTGGCCCGCAGCGTCGTACACGCTCAGCTCGCGGCCGGGGCTCAACCGGAACCGCTCCCTGCGCCAACCCATGCCGCGCCTCAACGAAGTCGAGGTCTTCGACGACCCCTCCGAGTACATCGCCACGTTCGACGGCGCCGCCCCGGCCAGCCTGCCCACGCACCTCGACGCCTTCTCGCACGACGCCGCCGCCGTTGCCGCCGCCGCCTGCCTGCCCCCCTCGCTGCACCACCGCTCCTGGAGCACTGCTGACGGCTCCGTCTCGCCCAGCACCTCCATCGGCGACATGACGGTGGGTTCTACGCTCGCCAGTGACAGCATGAGCCGCCAGAGCAGCAGCAGCACCTATTTCGCTTCCGCCTTTGACATGATGCGCGTCCAGTCCAACTACTCGAACGTCTCTGACTCCGTCTTCCAAGATGATTATTTCTTTTCTGCGTCGCCGTCTATTGGCAAGGCCCCCCAGGGGGGCTTGGCAATAAACGAGCAAGTTTCCTTGTTTCCTATGTCTTCTTCTACTGGTGGTGCACCAGTGGCTTTTCCTACTCAGTCAAATTCCTCTTCTTCGTCTTCTGTTCCTTCTGTTTCTCCTCTCGTCACGAGTGCGCCGTCTGTGCACTTTTCTCTTCAGACCAGCATGGCGCGCTCGACCTCGCTCGAGAGCGCCACGGCCGACGCGGGCGTGTCGCAGGCTCGTCCCGCGCGCCGCCACGTCGAGCAGGTGCGCCCTATCGCGCCCAAGTCTGACGCCATCAACAACCACAGCAGCAGCAGCAACAGCAGCAGCAGCAGTCCCGTCGCGGCCAAGGCCGGCGCGAAAATGGAGCGTGCCCACACCAGCGGCGCGACGGGATCTGCGCACACTGCGACACCCTCGACGTCGGCGACGCTCGTGCGCGTGCCCACAACCGACGGCACGACCAAGTCTGTGGCCGCCATCTCCAAAGCGCCGTACATACGGCCCGTGCACCCCAAGATCATGTGCCAGCAGTGCAACGAGCACCCGGAGGGCTTCCGCGGCGAGCACGAGCTGCGCCGCCACACGGAGCGCGTGCACAGCGCCATCCGCAAGGTGTGGGTGACGGTCGACGCGTCGGCGGGCCAGCGCTTCCTGTCCAACTGCAAGGCGTGCCGCAACGGCAAAAAGTACGGCGCCTACTACAACGCGGCGGCGCACCTGCGGCGCGCCCACTTCAACCCCCGCAAGCGCGGGCGCAAGGCCAAGGGCGACGAGCGCCGCGGCGGCAAGGGCGGTGGAGATCACCCGCCCATGGACGTGCTGAAGACGTACTGGATGAAGGAGGTCGAGGAGTTTGTGCCCGAAAACGCGGTCGTGAGTGGCAGTGGCAGTGTCAGCAGCAGCGCCAGCAGCAGCAGCGCCAGCACGGTGCAGCCGCTGCCGCTGCAGTGCGAGGTGATTGACCTGGAAGCGGAGGAGGACGGCGACGGCGACGCCGATCTCGACCTCGATGTCGAGATGGACATGGATGCGGCTGACGAAGCCGCGCTGCAGGACGAGGCGCTCGCGCTTGTGGCGCCGGCCGGCTCGTCGGCCTCTACCGCTATCGACCTCTCTGCGTATCCGGACGCGTCGTCTGCCGCTGCCGTTGCTGCTTCTTCTGTCGACACGGCAGGCTTCGGCGACGTCATGGCTGCGTATGCGGACCCGGCTTTGTTGGGCATGGGCTTGCAGATGCAGATGCAGATGCCGTTTGATGAGGCGGCGCAGCAGCAGCAGCAGCATCAGCACCAGCAGCTCCAGCACCAGCACCAGCAGGTCTTCGACCCCACTGGCAGCAGTGGCAGCGGTCACGAGTATGCTTACCTGTAGAGATTTTTCCCTTTCATTATTGTGGTGTCGACTCGGGGGGTGCAGTCTCGGACTGCATCGATTTCTTTTCTTTTTTCCCTTTTTTTTTCCTTTTCTAATTGTTGATGTTTGCTTTGACTTCCCTTTGTTGTACATTTCTTTTCTATTTCCTGTATTTCCTTTATTTCTTTTGTAGATTTTTTCTTTTCTTTTCTTTTCTTTTTCCTTTTTTTTTTTTTTTTCCTTTGTTGTCCAGCAGCAGCGGCGATGGCGGTGCTCGATGACGATGGCGTCCTGTTTCGATGCCGTTCGTCGGAGGGCATCGCCGTCGCCATGAGGCTGGTTGGGTGGGGGTCGGGCCTCACCTAGGTCTAGGTACCGTACCCCCCTGCCTACTCTACCCTTGCTGGTTCGGTTGTATATCTTTATGCCTCTTACTACTACCTACCTGCCTACCTACCTACCCGCTTCTTCATTTCGGCTCAGGCCGTCTGGCACGGCCGTGGGCTGGTTGGGGGAAAGGGCGGTTTGCTTGCTTGCTTACTTGGCTTGGCTTGGCTTGGCTTGGCTTGGCTTGGGCTTGCTGGAGCATGCGGGAGCGCTTGCATCGCTTGCGGTGTTGGCTCGTTGCATCGTTGCATTGTTGTTGTTGTTGTTTTTTCCGTTGGGGTTGGGCGTTCGGTCGGGGGGCTCCCGTGTCCAGTGCGGATGGATGGGGCCCGGGTAATGATGTCATGATTTGGATGCCTTTGCGTGGCTAGTGGCTACCTACCTAGCTGGGTGCTTGGTTGTAGTGGTGGTGGTGTAGCTGTAGTTTTGTGTAGAGTGGGTGTAGAGGGTAATGCATTGATGATTGACTCACTTGGGTGGTTGTGCGCTTGTGCTTGTGATGTGAGTGTTCGGTTTTGCTTTGTACTTGGACGGAAAAGTGTCCATGGCATTCAAGGCAGGCAGGTGCAGTTATCATCGCTCCTACCTGCGCACGCTTTCATACCTGAGAAAGACATACCTTACTGACACCAGCATGTAGCGAGATGTTTACAAGATAAACCATATATAATAGGGACGGATAATTTGACCGCCCCTCTTGGATATTTTAACCGCCCCGCGTGATAACTAACCCGAGCAATTTTGTACCTTATACTGCCTAGTTTGTGCCTATATCTCCTACTAAGCCTGCTACTACTGCGTTATTAATCCCCGCATGCTTTTCTCGCATATTTAACTTCTGTTGCGCCTGGTTATATTAGTAGGTAGAGTTAGGTTACATGTTTGTGTTACCAACTTCCTGCCTGTTGCCGTAGAGTAACTAATCCTTTACTTCTTTTCTGCCGGATACTACCGAAGCTGGTAGGCGGAAGAGGGTGGTCAAAATACCTAAAGGGGGCGGTCAAATTATCCTTCGCCTATATAATATCACAAACCGAAGGACCGAAGAGGGCACGAGGGAGCGATCGTAGCACAGGCAGGCTTCCTCAGGCCTACGATTGGTCTCTGGGCTGGGAACACTGGTATAAAAGCGTGCTCCGCATGCATGAGCCCGCGCCGGCCCATCATTACCAGGTCAACTAACACTTAACACCTTTCACATGGCACGCCACCTCACATCGTCATTGTGGTACATGTGAAGCCACCTACTCCTTCCCTTCCCTCCAGGTGCCTATACAAACGCCCTCACCCCCGACCCAGCCAACCTTTTCCCACCACCGACAACAACGACAGCCTCGACAGCCTCGACATGGCGGAGCAAGCACTTCCACCCGAAGGCTTCGCCGTCAAAGCGGTTGAGGAACCTCACGGAGAGGACCACGAGAATCGAGAGATCGACGAATCCAGACACGAAAACAGCCGCATGATCGACTTCATGCACGGCGAGGGCGTCTGCCATTTCTTCCGGCTTCCGGCAGAGCTCCGAAACCAAGTCTATGAGCTTGCGTTGGGCGTGCCATTGACTGTCCTTATCAATGAAGAATTCGGACACGCTAGGAAGTATCCCTATGAACAGAGGAAATTGGTTACAATCAGTCGTCAAGACGAAAAGCCAACCGTTGACTTACTTCTCATCAGTCGTCAAGTCCACTACGAGGCCACTCCGATATTTTATGGCCAGACCAAGTTCAAGACATGGATGTGCCTGGTTTCTAACTTCATCTGTCAAATCGGAACTTCTGTCAAATACCTAAAGTCTTTGGAGACTTACCGCTTAGACGACTTCTACTGTGAAGGACCGAGCATACTGAAGGCACCGTCACCTCAATGGTCTCTGCAACTCGGGCTGGCACGGAATTTACGCCACTTCAGCATCGGAGGAATGGATGATAAATATCTAAGCAGTAGACATGACTTGGTCACTTTCCTGTACTACTTCTTTCAGCACTGGATCAAAGCAATCGGCGAGGAAAGCGGGAACAAGTTTGCTGCTTTGGAGTGCCTCAAATTCACGTACTATCACCATGGACAAGACGCCGCCGATAAACACATGGAATCAGACATGGGTTTTCGCCAGAAATTCAAAGACCTGATCGACAGTCACCCGTTTGACGATGATCCACATGAGCAGGAGCTCCCGTGAGTACACTCACCGGCATGCACTCCTGGCCTCAAGCTTAGCGCACCTAATGACATCAAAGTGCCGCATAGCAAAGAGTGACATCGCCCGAGAAGACAGGCTCGCAGCTCTCAGCGCAGTCGCCCTTCACTCCGGCTCCTCGTCCAGGCAACAAACAGTATGGAGTGGCTGTGATGATGACCGTGACTTCGCTGCTCGTAAGCCAGGAAGCGCGTGCTCTTACTCGGATATAAAAAACACTGCCAACAAGCTGGGAGTTTGCCCGTGACGTACGTATCCTAAGTAGAATCAGCTTCTCTAAACTGTCCAGCATAAATGCGTCAGATATGCCAAAGTGCCGCACCCGTCATCTTATTAACACCACCGCATCACCAACACTGACACCTTACCCCTAGTCCCCTTATCCATTCCGTCCACAATCCCAAAACCAAAGCCAGGACTCCTAGTCTAGTAGTTAACAACTTAACTCAGCGCACCGCATCTAGAACACGAGCGTTCTAACTCCAGATCTTAATATTAGCTCAGCACGTTGTAAGTTCCTCAACGTTCCCGCATTCCAAGGTCTCTCGGCTGCTAAAGGCGTGGTCTAGCCTTTTTGTCGTTTGGTTTTTGGTCTCCGTGAATGCCTGTGTTGCGCTGATGGAGCTGCATGGTGAGTGAGCTACTATTGGAGAAGACTGTCAACTTTTTCTTGCTCTTAAATACCCTATTCAATCCTTTCAACCCCTCCATATAGCAGGCAGAAATTTAGCACTAGCTTCCTTCCCCAGCACATCAAAAGCCAACCAGACCACCGCCCACCTCGTCCGACTCAGCAGCAACAAATACCGCAGGCCTATACACAAACACAAACGCACTACACCACACCGCACAGGTAGAGCGCGCACAGCTCAACACAGATCTCTGTCTAACGTCAAGCAACGGTATCGTGAACCACTGAACCGAACGACCCCATGTACCAAAGAAGGAAGAGGAGAGGCGAAGAAAGAAAGGTAAGACTTCGTCCACTCTACCCACCCACCCACTTAGTCTATAGGTATAGGTAGACAGACTACCTCTCACTCTCCACCTAACCCATCAGATCCTATATCGCGCCTCGCTCCCTCACCACCACCCGGAGATAGCATAGCATAGCGCATCAAACACACAAGCAAGCAAGCAAGCAAGCAAGCACTTCCCTCCTCCCCTCGCATCACGCACCCAAAGAACAAAACACCTCAACCACTTCAAGCACTTCAAACAGTCCGAACACATAATAACGCGATAGAAACGAACTCTGAAATTTTTTCCATGGCAGAAATCTACGCATGTATCCAACCTCTACCAGCCGCAAGGGCGCCAGCAAGTAAGTAGGTAAGCGGATAAATAGCAGACAACCACCTGCCTCCAGCTACATCTAAACCTTCAGCTCACCCGTCTTCTTCTCCAACTCCTTAACCTCGCCCTCCTTCGACAGCGGCCGGCTCGGCACCTCAATCCACACGACGCCGCCCGTCTTCTCCGACTCGCCGCGCTGCCAGCCCTGCGGGCCCTCCTCGCCCTCCTTCACGAGCATCACGTCGCCCAAGCCCTTGCCCGCAAGCGTCTTGACGTCGTCGACGGCCTTAGCCGCCACCTCGTCCGCCTTGCCCAGCCGCACCGCCGCCTTCGCGCCCACAAGCTTGTGCTGCGCAATGATGGAGCGCGCCGACGCCGCCGCCTCGAGAATGAGCTCGTAGCTGGCCTCGGCCGCCGCGTCGTCAAAGTCAGGCCGGTGCTGCGGGTACGCCGCGCGCATGATCGTCGGCGTGCTGTCGCCCGGCCGCCTCGCCAGCCGCTGCCACAGCTCCTCCGTCAGGAACGGCATGTACGGGTGCAGCATCGTCAGGCCGCCCTCCAGCGCCGTGTACAGCGTGTCGATGGCCGAGCGCTTGGCCTCGGGTGTGCCGTCCTGGATGATGGGCTTGGTGTACTCCTGTTGTTGCTTTGTTAGCCTCCACTCACATAATCTCACCCGGCAAGGCAAAAACTTACAATGAACACGTCGCACAGGTCGTCGTGGAAGTAGTGCCACGCAATCTGCGTCGACTTAGCAAACTCGCGGTCCGTGAGCGCCTGGTTGATCTCCTTGGACGCGATGCTGAGCTTGTGCAGGATCCAGCGCTCAGCCAGAGACTCCTTGCCCGTCTTGTCGGCCGTCTTCTGCGGCACGTAGTCGGCATCGATCTTGCCAAGGACGTACTTGGTCGCCTGGTAGATCTTGTTACAGAAACGGCGGTAGGCGTGCATGACCTTGACATCAAAGGCAATGTCACCACCGCCAGTCGTGTACTGGACGAGCGAGAAACGGAGCGCATCGGCACCGCACTCGGGGATACCCTGCGGGAAGGCCGTCTGCTGGTACTTGGAGGCCGTCTTGAGCTCCTTGGGGTCGAGGTTACCCTCGAGAAGCTTCTGGTGGAGCTGCTCAAGCTGGATACCCTCCATGATGTCGACGGGGTCGATGACGTTGCCCAGGGACTTGGACATCTTACGGCCCTCGGAGTCACGAATGAGCGAGTGGCAGTAGACCTCCTTGAAGGGGATCTGGCCGGTAAGCTTTATACCGAGCATGATCATGCGGGCAACCCAGAAGAAGAGGATATCCCAACCAGTCTCGAGAACGCTAGTCGGGTACAGCTTGGCCATGTCCGGAGTCTCGTTGGGCCAGCCAAGGGTAGAGAACGGCCATAGGCCAGAAGAGAACCAGGTGTCAAGGACATCCTCGTCACGGCGCAGAGTGAACTTCTTGCCAGCAAACTTCTTCGCCGCCTTCTCCTTGGCCTCCTCCTCGGTACGGCCGACAATCCAGTACTGGTCATCCGAGTCGCTGTTGGTCTCACCCTCGACCTCAACGAAGTAGGCGGGAGCCTGGTGGCCCCACCAGAGCTGACGGGACAAGCACCAGTCCTGGATGTTCTCGAGCCACCTGAAGTAGTCGGCCTCGGCGGTGGCGGGGCGGATCTTGATGTCGCCATTGCGAGCGGCCGCAATGGCGGGCTCGGCCAGGCTCTTCATGCGCATCCACCACTGGGGCTTGACAATGGGCTCAATGACGTCCTTGGTGCGCTGGCACAGAGGAATCTTCATCGGGTTGTTCTCCTTCTTGACGTAGAGATTGAGCTTCGTCAGCTCCTCAACAACGGAGTAACGGACATCGAAACGCTTCTGGCCCTGGAACTGGCCAGAGTTCTGGTTCAGCAGACCGTCGTCAGTGAAGACGTTGATGAACTCGAGGTTGTGGCGCTGGCCGAGCGAGAAATCGTTAGGGTCGTGAGCGGGGGTGATCTTGACGGCACCAGTACCGAACTCGGGGTCGACGTAGGTATCGGCAACGATGGGGAGCAGGCGGTCGACGAAGGGGTGCTTGGCCTTCTTGCCGACAAGGTGCTTGTAGCGCTCGTCGTTGGGGTGGACGGCGATACCACTGTCACCGAGCATGGTCTCGGGACGGGTGGTAGCGACCTCGATAGTCTCCTCGGTGCCTTCAATGGGGTACTTGAAGTGAGTAATGACACCAAACTCGACCTTCCTGTCGTAGCCAGGGACGTCGAGCAGGGTACGGCCCTCAATTTCCTTGTTGTCGACCTCCAGGTTGGAAAGGGCGGTCCTCAGGGTGGTGCACCAGTTGACGAGACGGTTCGACCTGTAGATAAGGCCCTCCTCGTGCAGCCTGACGAAAGTCTCGGTAACGGCCTTGGAGAGGTTGTCATCCATGGTGAAAGCTTCCCTGGACCAGTCAAAGGAGCCACCCATCCTACGCAGGACGTTGTTGATCCTCTGGTGGTACTCGCCCTTCCAGTCCCAGATCCTCTGCACCATAGCCGGACGGCCAAGGTCGTGCCTGGTCTTCTGCTCCTTCCTCCACAGCATCTTCTCGACGACGGACTGGGTGGAAATACCAGCGTGGTCGCAACCAGGCAGGTAGAGGACAGTCTTGCCTCTCATGCGCTCCCATCTGATCATCGTGTCCTGGAGAGCATTGGCGAGGGCGTGACCACAGTGAAGGGCACCGGTGACGTTCGGCGGGGGTTCCGGGATGACGAAGTAGCCGGCGGGCTTGACGTTGCCGTCGGGGCCAAACTCGGGCTCGAAGTAGCCCTCCTTCTCCCACCAGTCATACCATGCGGACTCGACAACGGAGGGAATGTAGGCCTTGTGGTACTCGTCGTCGAGGGACTTGAGGACTAGAGACACTCATAAGCAACACTCTTAAATCTCGTCAGCAGAAGCGCTTCGCTTACTCTTCTTCTGGCCCTTGGGAGTCTCCTCGACATAGGGCTTCATAGCCTCGGTGCCGACGACCTTCTTCTTGGAGGCATTCTTGACGGTGTTGGCAGCGAGCTGAGCCTTCTTAGCCTGCTTCTCTTGGAACTTCTTGGCCTTTTCGGCCTTCTCGCGCTCCTTCTTGACTGTGACAAAGCAAACGTCAACATCAATTCATATGTGAAGTCTAGCTGTATACGTGCGCGCAACGCTAGACTCAAGCAATCGCTGCCTCAAGAGGGATCCATACGCTCTTTCTCTGTCTTGGGCTTGTTCTCGCCCTCCGCGGCGACGGGCTTGGCCTCGTCCTGTCCGGGCGCGTGCTGACCCATTGCGTCTTTCTGGGATGCGTCGACGATGGCAGAGGCGGCTTCGCTAGAAACGGGTGGTGGTGGGCCGGTGGCGGGGCCTGTCTTCTCTCCCGCTGCGAAAAGAAGCTGTTAGTTGATGCAGAGTGAGAGGATGCTCGGGCCGCAACGACGTACGGATGTTGTGCGAAGCGTGGTTGAGGGCCATTTTAGTAAACGCGCGACAAACTGGCTGACGGCGCGATATATGAAGGCTGGAGCGCACTAACAGCGCTCGAGACAGAATTTTGAACGGTTCCTCAGCCGGGCCTGAAGGGGTG
The DNA here is from genome assembly GCF_010093885.1 of Aplosporella prunicola CBS 121167. Lineage (NCBI taxonomy): Eukaryota > Fungi > Ascomycota > Dothideomycetes > Botryosphaeriales > Aplosporellaceae > Aplosporella > Aplosporella prunicola. The sequence continues at coordinate 271,466 of NW_022983530.1, read as the reverse complement.
ACTCTTCGCAATGAAGACGTGACTATTCGTGACTCTTCGCACTTTCTTACTCACTATTCTGCGGCGGGACATGCGGGACGCTTGGCGAGATTGCCGCCTTTGCACCGTCTATCTTATCACTGCCCCTCACAACCGAGTCACTTGCAAAGACCAACAACCATTTGGAAATCATAGTCATCTGACCTTATGGTATCTACAACGGCGAAAAAAAAGAAAAACCCAACCTTTCCACTCCTGCGCATGCAAGCCCCTCCCCCGCCCCAGCTCTCTTCCAGTGCCGGACTCTCCCTGCCTCATTATTCAGCCCTATCCGATGCATCGTCAATCTCCCATGATTTCCCAATGGTATCAAGCCGGGGTTTGCTGAGACCAGCGTGCTTGCTGGCACGTGCGTCTTGCTCTTCTTGCTCTGTCTTTCTCTCTCGCGCCAGCACGGTTTCTTCCGCCGTGAGAGGCGGTTTCCCTATGTCGCAAGCTCGAAGCGTCCGGTTGTCTCCATGACGTGAAGAGTGGGGGGCTCGTGATTAGCTCAATCAAGACGTGCTCGCGCTGTTCTGGAGCGCGGCTTGGCGGACCGGGTTGAAGTAGGGGTGAGCCATGGCTTCCTTGGCCGTCAGACGTTCCTACATCGTGTGTTAGATCTACTTTAAATATCACAACCTCGTGCCAAATACATACCTGGTGATCGTAGCGCAAAAGCTTATCAAGGAAGTCAATCGCATCATTGCTGACGAACCTCTGGTTCTCGGCGTTGATAAAGCTATGCCAGCTCTTCTTGGGGAAGCGGCCAAGGATGTCATCGTACTGGGCATCAAGCTCAATGTCGTACTTGTCAAGGTAATCGAAAAGATCCTCGGTACCCAGAACCTTGGCGATCTTAACCAGCTGATCGGAGTTGCTGTTGCCGTGGAAGAAGGGCTCCTTGCGGAAGATCATCGACGCAAACATGGCGCCCAAAGACCACATGTCGAGCGAGTAGTCGTACTCCTGGAAGTCGACGAGAAGCTCAGGGCCCTTGAAGTAACGCGACGCGACGCGGACGTTGTACTCGGTACCGGCGTGGTAGAATTCGGCAAGACCCCAGTCGATCAGTCTCAGCTGGTCTCCAGTTAGTCCGGGGTCGGAGGGGGCTCTCATCCATGCTGCTTGGTACGCACCTTGCGCTTCTCGTGGTCAATCATGACATTGTGCGGCTTCACGTCGCGGTGCATGATGCCCTTGCTGTGGCAGAAGTCCAGGGCCTGTAGCGCATCGAAATCAGCCAAGGGTCCTCGCACGTCATCCCCACCACCACTCATACCTTCAGCAGCTCAAAGATGTAGAAGCGGACATCGTAGTCCTGGAACTTCGGGTACAGACTCCTGAAATCGGTGTTGTTCACGTATTCGAAGATGAGTGAGGGAGTCTTGCTCTAGTTGATTGTGTCAGCGGCGTTTCCCCCAAGGCGTGTGCAGGAAAAAAACACGGGGGAGAGCCGTGTGGGAGTGCAACGGACCTGGTTGTCGCGGACGACGTCCAACAAGGCGACGATGTTGGGCCCGCCCGACAGATTCTGCAGGATCTTGATCTCACGCTTTATCTTCTTCTTCTTGACGGGCTTGAGGACCTTGATGACGCATTTCTGGTAGTTGACGACGTTGATGCCCTCAAAGACCTCGGAATACTTGCCGCGGCCTGTGCCGGCGCGCATGTCAGTTTTTTTTTACGTGGTAGGCGTGGCACGGGCAGGCAGGGAGAAGGCGTACCGATCTTGCGCACAACCTCGTAATTCTCCAGCACGCCCCAGGAGATGTTGACGCTGTCGTAGTCCCAGTAGGACCGGGGCATGTTGGCGTTTACATCTAGGGCCTCGGTTAACTTGACGAGCGAGGGGGAGGAGGCGTCGGTCTGACCTGCATACACACGCGCCATGCTGGGCGGTGGTGAGTCGGACTGTTGTTGCGGCAGACTGCCGGTTGGGGAGGGGAAATGCGCGAGGGCAACGAGGGGGCGAGCGAGCGTGGTGCGGGACGGCGATTGAGAGCCGACGGGAATGGCGATGCGGCTGCCGTGGGCGGTGGCGGTTCGAGTTGCGTCCGGGCTGGCAGGGCCTTGGGCGTTGGTGTTGTGCGATCCGCGGGGCTGGCTTTGGGCGATCCAAGAGAAAGGCGGATCCCTGTCACTAGCCGACGCCAGAACTCGAGCATTTCAATTTAATTTCCTTCTAGATTTATCTCTCAGAATCACAAATGTTCTACGATCTTAACCTGCCCTGGTCCGCAAAGGACCAGCCCGACTTGCAGCGTTCCCTGGCCTTTCTCGACGAACGTGAGCATCACTACTACCTCACTCACTCTCAACCTAACTAATCCTACCAGTGGGATACAATGTCGTCGCCCTGGCCCATACCCTCTCGGGCAAGCTGCCCGCCGACCTGGTACATACATCTTTCTCTCTGTCTCTATCTCTCCAGACAGACAGACACATTAACACACACAAACAGACCTGCCCAATCCCCGATCCTCTCCCATTCCCCACGCCCAAAAACATGCGCATCCTCCGCCGCTGCACCCTCGTCCTTTCCGACGCCGCGCAAAACCACCGAATCAACAACCTCTCCAGCGCCTACGACATCCTCGCCGTACGGCCCGTCGACGAAAAAACGCTGCAACAAGCGTGCCAATCGCTGGACTGCGACATCATCTCACTGGACCTCTCGCAACGGCTCGGCTTCTTCTTCAAGTTCAAAATGCTCTCGCAAGCGATCGAGCGGGGGATAAAATTCGAAATCAGCTACGCGCCGGGTGTGGTCGCGCGCGACGCCGCCGCCCGCCGCAACCTCATCTCCAACGCGACGCAGCTGATCCGGGCGACGCGCGGGCGCGGCCTCATCATCAGCAGCGAGGCCAAAGCCGCAATCGGGTGCCGCGGGCCCTTCGACGCCGTCAACCTCGCGGCCGTGTGGGGACTGGGCCAGGAGCGCGGCCACGAGGCTGTCTCGAAAGAGGCTCGCGCCGTCGTCGTCAGCGCCCAGCTCAAGCGCTCGAGCTTCCGTGGCGTCGTCGACGTCGTGTACGGCGGCGAGAAACCGGTTAGGAAGGCGCAGGAGTCGCAGAAGCGCAAGGCTGAGGGCCCAGCTAAGAGCGCTGAGGCGGGCGTTGGCGCTGGCCGGAATAAGACTGCGCCCTCGAAGCGCGAGCAGAAGCGCCAGGCCAAGAAAGCGCGCACAGAGGGCCCCGAGGCCAAGAAGAAGCAGGAGCAGGCTTCCACGCCCCAGCCAGAAGCAATGGACGTCTCATGAGACACCGTCTCAGCCTCAGCATCCCCTCAGCCTCAGCGTCCCCCACGAGCCTAACCCGGCTATGACTCCAACCCCCAGGTGAAGAAGCCCAGCCCAGCCCAGCCCAGCCACGCCCACGCCTAGATTACATAGTACACTCACAGCCGATTCCTCAGTGCAGTAACATCGCCAGGCGAGCTAGCCAAAGACCTAGTTCCAAGGAAAGGGACAAGCAGGCATAGCTTAGCCTAGCTTAGCTTAGCTCAAAGACGAGGACGAAGAAGCAGCGGAGCACGCAAAGACGTGCGCCATGTTCAGCGACGAAAGTTCAAAAAGCGCACAATTACCGCCGACGGAAAGACCGCTCGCTATGCAAGTCTAACGACTTCTCATAATTCTGGCAGCCTCCATAGCTAGATTTCCTGCGTTGGTATCTATCAACAACTTACTTTACTTTCCCACGCCTATACCCACTACTACTAGAGTAATGACAAAACAACCTAAGCATCCATGTTCTCAGCGCTAGAATTGCTTTTGACGTATATCGGGCAGTAGCCAGACCGGCATTATCAGACAGACAGACAGACAAACTAACAAACAGCCTTGCCACGTGCATGCTAGCCTTCCTCGGCTCTCCATCCCATCCCATCCCATCCCTGTATCTTCTCTCCATCCACCTCTCCGCATCTTTCTCTGTGCCGTCCTGTCCTGTCCTGTCCTGTCCTGTCCTGTCCTGTCCTGTCTTATCCTGTCCATCCCATCCCACCCCACCCATTCCATTCCCATCCCATCCAGCCGCGTCCCAGCCTACACCATCGAGCAGACCTATTCCATCACATCCACATCCACACCTCACCACAAGCAAACAGAAGCCCACCTAACCCGACATCGAAACCACCTTACTCGTCAAGCACAACGTAGTTAGCCGGGAAAAGGCCGCTGCGCCCACCGTACTCGCCGAACCACCAGTCGTCATCCGGGAATTCCTGCGAAAATCATCATCAGTCAACTGTTCCTTCAAAAATAAGCACAGAGCGCGGGCTCTACTTACGACATTAGTAATAGTAGCGCCATCCGGGAAGCTCAGCTCGTTCTCCTCGGCAGCATCGTAATCGTACTGCGCCGTAGCAGTCGGGGCGCCATGGCCACCCGCCTGCGGCGGACCCGCTGGAGGCTCCGGAACCGCTGCAGCCGGTGCGCGAGACACGGGCGGGGCAGCAGCCTCCGCGTCCTCAATCAGCTCGACGTAGTTGCTAGGGAACAGGCCGGCCTCGCCGCGCTCGTTCTGTCCCATCCACCAGTCCTCGTCGACCATATCAATGTTGACGATCGTCTCGCCCTCGTGGAGCTCCAGCTCGTTCTCCTCAGCCTTCTCGTAATCGTATTGCGCAACGGCGCGCTTGCCGCCGCTCTGGGCCGCCGGTTGCGCCGACGCTGCCGCGGCCGCGCCGAAGGTCTGTTCGGCGGCCGCCTGCGCGGCGCCGCGGGCAGGGTCGTGCTCCGCAACCTGGGGCTCGTCGGCCAGGTCGTCGCCGGCTGCCTCGGCAACGTTGGCGAGGGAGCGCGTGGGCATCGGTGGCGGCGAGTGGAGCTCCTCCGCTGGCTCCATCTCGGGCTCCTGGGTGCGGGCGACGGGAGCAGCAATACGGATAGGCGAGCTAGGACGGACGTCGGGAGTAGGGGGAGACGGGCTGCGAGGCTGAGGCGGCGGCGCTGGAACATCGACGTGCTCCTCGGCGGGCCTGTCCGTTTCCTCGTATTGCGGCTGAGAGGGCCGCATGGGCAGGCCGGGCGCACCTGCGCCAGCGTTGGGCTTGCTGGCAAAGTCCATAGGCGGAGGTGGAGGAGCAGCTGCGAAGCGATCGCGAATAGAACCGATACCTCCGGGAGGAGAGGCTGGGGTCTCCTGCTCTTGCTCGTCTTGGCCAGTACGCTGCGCACTGAGGTTGCTGGCATTTCCGGTATGCGTCGTCTGGACAGGAGCCCAACTCTTGCCCGCGTAGCCGCTCTTCCAGCCACCCTGGCTGCCGCTGGGTTGGGGAGAGACAGCCTGGGCTGCTGGTGGCGGGTTGTCGCTAGCACCGCTGAGGCCACGTTCGCGCGCCTTCTTCTCTGCCCAAATCTGAGCGGGCGTCTTACCTCCCTCGTCGGCAAAGGTCTTGCTTGCGGTGCCAATGGGCGCAGTCGCGGCGATAGGCTTGGGTCCAAGAGGCGCTGGGGTCGGGGCCTTGGTTCCGGTAAAGGCAGCATTGGAACCAAACTTGTTTGCAACCTTGGGCTTAGGCATAGCGGTGAGTCTCTCAGACTGCTTGAAGGCGGCCGAACGTTCCGCCAAAGACTTCGGGGCTTCTTCCTCCTCGTCATTAGCAGGCGCCGGGGCACCGGGAGGACCGGCAGCCTTGGCCTTTATGGCGGCAATGTCGACCTTGCCGACCGGCTCGTAAGAGCCCTTAATCGGGGCGGGCCTGTCATCCTTCAATTGTCCAGATTCGGCAGCCTCCCTGCGGATGGCCCCAATGTCGACCTTGCCGATGGGCTTGTAACCTCCGCTGACAATGTCGGCTGGCCTGTCGTCCGGCTTGGAGAAACCGGGGGCTGGCGCCTGCTTTTGAGAGGTAAGTTCCGCCATGTTTACCTTGGTAGGCTTGTAGGCCGGCTCGACCTTCTCGAGCTGTGTCCTCGTAACCGGGGGTGCATCAGCACCCCAGCCATCATTATCCGTGTTCTGGTTCGACGGAGCGGCGCGGGAGCGGGCGAGAGGGTTGAAGCCACCGCTTACTGCACCTCCAACGCGAGTAGGGGTGAAGACAGGCTTGGTCGCGACGGGTGGCGGAGGTCCGCTGGGAGCCGGCTTGGGGGCAGGCGCGTCACCTGCAGAATACTTGGCGCCAGAAGCATCTGCGACCTTCTGGATGATGCCTTCGGGGCTCAGTGCGGCTTCGTTCCGGGCAGTGACTTGGACGTGGTAGCCCTAGGAGCTGTCAGCTGGAGTGGTGGCCTAGTTCGAGTAGGCGACATACGTGAAGGAGCTTAGTGACTACGGAAAGATGAGTATTGAAGTAGCCCTTGGTCCTCTCCGGGACACCTTCACCGCACTGCAGGAAGACGGTCAGCTAGGAAATGACAGGCAGTGGGCGGGATACTGACCCATGCCACCAGAACGTTCTTGGGCAGGCCGGAGTTGGGGTCCTTGACTTTAACAAAAGCAAACTGGATTCTGCCCTCGGAGAGCTCGTCGATCAGGTCCGTCAGTTCGCCCTCTGCGACGCAGACTGTCAGCGAATCGGGCGGGATGCGTGTGGGCGGCGAATGACTCACCTCCGGTGCTCTGGACTTTGAGGACACTCTCCTTGCCCGTGTCGGCGACGAAGGCGTTGGCTAGGGGGGCTTGGACGGAGAAGATGGCCCATTGCCCATAGGTAGGAGAGCCAGCAGCGGCGCCCGAGGGCAGAGGAGCATTGACGATTGCCTGGTAGCTCCTGGTGATGTTCGGGCCGTTGCTGGAGGTGTTGAGGGTTGCCATGGTGGATACAACCCGGGGACGGGTGACAGGGGGGGTAAGGATGTACTGCGATCAGGCGGTCGGGGATGCGAAAGGGTGAGAGTGCAAGATGCCTGGCAGTCGGAGTGGCGGAAGGGTTGGTGGAGGGGGGGAGAAGGTGAAAGTAAGGTAGGTAGGGTAGGTGTTGGTGCCTAGGGTAGCAAGTAGCTGAACGGCGATGATGATGCGGGTTGCGTAAGATGGGCTGGGTCAGGCACGGTCAGGCACCAAGGCCCGCACGGGCCGAGCGGCCGCCGGCTCCGCACACACAGACACACGTGATGCGTAGGTCTGGCCAGAGAGACCTCTCTCTCCGGCCGCCGGAAGCCCGTCACGCCCTGTCCACCACGCTAAAGTTGACCCGCCGCGGGGGCCGCTGATTGGTAGCCTCGCTCAACCCTCAGCTGTACAAATGGAAGCCCCATCCCTCACCCGCCTTTCGGACTTCTTGCGCCCTCTCCCCTCGATCCCTGCCCCCAGTCTTATATCCCATGCGGTCCTTTCTGCTCACCACACGAACGTCGCTCGAGCCATGGACATGAGCCAACACCGCCGCCACGGCAGCGCGAGCTCCTCGCAACAACCGTCGTTCGGCAAGCGCAAGGCTGACGGGCCCGCTTCGACTCCTGACAAGCGGCGCAGGCTGCATGCCGAGCCCGCCCTTCCTTCTGTCGCAGGCTTGCCTGCTGATGTATGGCAGAACGTTTTCCTTAACCTCCCCCCGCTTGCTCTTGGTCGACTGTTGCTGGTCAACCGCGCTTTTCATACCCTCCTCACCCAAGATGTTGAACCTGCTCCTGGTTCACGCTTTCTCAGCTCTGCATTCATCTGGTATTCTGCGCGCAAGTCGTATTTTCCTTCTCTCCCAAAGCCACTTGTAAACCACTCCGAATTGCGCATGTGGCAGCTCTTGTGCGGCCGCCGCTGTCAATTCTGCGGGAAGCCATCGCCCTCTGAGCTTGCCTTCTCCACTGCTGTGTGGGACGGCGGCCCAGGCCATGATGGAGTGCGCATCATTTGGCCCTTTGGCATACGTAGTTGTGGCAAATGCCTAGAGGAGCGCTCGGAAAAGGTTTCGCTCTCCGAGGATGCATTCACCTTGACCAACTCTGACTTCAAACGCAGGAGCAATCGCTGCTTTTCACCTCTGCCTCTGGTCTCATTCCTGCCCTACCCTACGTGTTCGTCACTCAACACCTTGATGTGGTCCATTCCAGCTCTTTGGGCTCCTCGCAAATACCCCCCAACGTCACGATATCCAAATGGTACTACCGAGAGCAAGTGCAAGACATACAACGCGAGCTTGAAGAAGTTCGCAGTCTCGGGCCTGCAGCAGCTGAGGAATGGTTCAAGGGCCTCGCAGGCCAGGGGAAAGGGCGATTACAAGACGCTGAGCGTTGGGAACGTTGGGAGCGGAAAGGAGGATATCAGGATTTGGCCTCGATGCAGAGTCGTGCCGATCCATCCTCGTCCTTGACCGTATCCTTGAGCGTCCAGCATGAGCCTTACACGGGATTGAGGCAATTGCCCATGAATGGCATACCGCGAGGCGTATCGCGACCAGGTAAGTCGAGTTTTCGCGATAATCTGGACAATGTAGCACATATTGTTGTGCACGTCAAGCGACGTGCTTATACGAAGAAAAAAAAAATTATGGGGTTTCGGATTTTAATCCGAGTATCTGGAGATTGCTGACCACAGGAATTGAAAAGGAGCATCTTTTGGACCCCATTACCCTGCCACCTCCGCAGAACAGCACAATCTTCCGCCTTACATGTCTCCTATTCCTAATCAGACACCGCGACCTGAGCGCAATATGCGAGATGCCAACGAGGGCAAGGCTGCACGCAAAGCTGAGATTGAGCGGCGGTGTCAACAGGAATTTCTCCCGCCGATCGTGCCGAATGTTCTCCGCCATATGAAGGCCTTCCAGGCTGCCTGTCAGATTTCAGCGCCTCTGACTGACAGAGCTTGGGAAATGCTCAAACCTCGTATAGAGGCCCAGCGCGATGAGGCTGAAAAGGTAGAACACGAACGTGCTGCTCAAATGGCTGCGTTACAGGTAAAACTCGAAGATCGCCGTCAACAGGATGCCAACATGAAAGAGGTGCGAGAGGTTCTCGAACGAGAGTGGGAAGAGGTCCAACGACCTGTCAGGGATCGCCTTTCCGCCTACGCCGACGAGATAATTCAGCGCGACTGGAACGAAGGCCGTGCAATTACGAAGCAGAACGCCCCGATATTCGCTGCAGAACTCTTGGTGGCGCTTCGCCGACGTTTCTACCTCGACCAAACCAGGGAGGATCAAGAGGCCATGGACAGAGGGGAGGACATCAGAGAAGACCCGCCTACTGGGCCTCCGACTAGGCGGCTCTTGCTGGAGAACATGAAATGGGTATTCGACAACAAGATCAAGCCGCTAACTGAACAGTATCGGAAGGAGCTCTTCGTCTGCAGTGGCGAAGGGTGCGAGGGTAATCCGAAGATGTATGGCTTCGAAGGTATCATTCAGCATTACGGAGCGAAGCACACGACGGCTTTCAGCGTTGGCAATGTAGTTGTCTGTTGGAAAGAAGCTGATTGGCCCGATAATCCTCCATTTCAGCCGGATCCTACTAATGTTAGACATGGATCTTACAACGGTGGCTTGCCTGCTTCTGCCCCGGGCCCTGGACACCCTCGCCATGGATATCCGCCCTATTCTTATGGTGGGTATCCCCAAAGCACTGGCTCTACGTCCCAAATGGCTGCGTTTGCTCCGCATTCTGCCTATTCAAGGTCAAGTCCAGGATCCCATGGCCACCTAGGACCCGTGACCAGTGGACCTTTTCCGCCACAGGCTCCGCCTGGTGGTTACTATGGACAACCTGCCGGTCCTTCAATGCCAGCTTACAGCCATCCAGCTTCTGGTCCGTCTTATGGAACTCCTGCTCAGCCCCAGTGGCAGGATGGCTACAATCCGTACGACGCCTACGGCGCCTTTCATGCGCCGGGGCCATCAGGGTATGGATTTTCCCCCCAAGCTGCAGCATACGGGGCGTCGCGTAATGTACCTGGCTATGCAGAACAGCCTCAAGGACAGTTTGGCCTGCCTCCGCCGGCTGTCAGTGGACCGGGAACGTATGGACCTTATCATGGTGCACCTCCCCACGAACCCTCGCCAGCCCAAACGCCTGGCTCGAGGGCGCCTGCGACAAATGTATACCAGGATCAAATGAAGTTGCTTACAGACGTAGCACGGGATATTTGGACGTGCACCTCCGGAATCCGAGATATGGTCCCAAGCGTAAGGCTTTCGGTGGTTATTTACCATGTCCTTGACCGCTTCAACTTGCGGTTCGGCATTCAGCCAAGCCTTGATCTACTCGCAGATGCGCTTGAAGATCCTTCGATGCATCCCATCAAAGTTGCCAATGGTCTTCGCTGTAAAGCTTGCGCGATGGGTTCTCAAAGCCACGCTCCTCCTTTTCCTTCTTCTTCCTCTCAGTCTGCAGAGAGGAATTTCTCAGATTTCCTTCTTCTCATTGTTCATTTCAAGTCTTTTCATACGGAAAGGGTTGGTCCTTCCGGAACCTATAATGTTAGTCCTGGACCCCAGCTTGACTGGAGGAAGGACATGATTGAACTGCCTGACGATGACATGATTTCTGCGCTGATCCGATCTCCCGGGATGGATGATCATAAGCTGCATATCATCGCAGACGCTTTTCCTATGCTCTTTCCTACTCCGTTGCCGCATATCGGCGTAATTGAAGATGAAGGGGGCCCACCAGCTGGCTTGCCGGCTGAAAACCCTTCTACGACACCTGCGTACCGCTCTAGGTTCGCAGATGACCAGGAAAGCCGTCCTGGGTCCACTTCCGCACCTGCAGCCCGTGCGCCTCCACCGGGTGACGAGCGAGGCGAACCTTCAGGCATATCATCCCGCGAAAACCGCTCGGTTGGCTACAGGGAACATGATCGGCAGCATCCTGATTATGAGCCACAGCGACGGTCAAGGCCTCCACGCCATTTTGACCGCATGTATAGCCCTCATCCGGACGATCCTGAAATGCGGATCTACTACGATGAGCCACCGAGATACTATGTAAGCCCTAGTACACATGATGTGGGATTTATGATTTGCTGATAATCATTGCTTCCAGTACGCACATGAGCCGGTTGATCATGGATACCCTCCTCGTCGCGAGTCATACATGCCTCTGAGCCCTGCAGCTTCTCGGCGGTATTCTCACTATGGTCGAATCTACGAGGAGACATGGGACAGACCTCGGCGCGAGGGCAGATACGCGGCTGATCGTGACCTAGATCCGCAGGACCGACTGCCCTCGAGAAGCGGCGGCCTTAGGTATCTCAACCGACCGGAGCTCGCGGCATCTACGCCAGTAGATCCTCCGCCAGAGTCGGAACCAAGGCCGGATGAGGAGACTGTAGTCAAACAAGAGCCGACGGAAGTTGAGGCTGCGGCAGACCGATTCCTAGAAGACCTGGCCACGGGGGTTTCAAGCCGAGAACCGGAAAGACCTGAAGATGGCACACGGGAACCTTCTCGCATGCCTCCCGATGCCCCGCCTCATCCAGATGATTTGGAGAGGCAACGACCTCGGTATCGAACTTCGAGAGGGCACAGCTATGACGAATATGCCTATCCTGATGATCCGCGTGCCCCTCATTACTACGAACCGCGCGGCTCTCGTGACGAGGGGTACATGCCCGCGCCACGCCCGGAGCCTCGTCGGTATACGTACGCGCCCTCTCGCTACCGCCGCGTCCTGTACCGCGAAGACCCCTACTACGCGCAGACGCAGCGCCTCGTGCGCACGCGCAGCAGCCGCTACGGCCGCTACGAAGCCACACGCAAGCGGCTCGAGCAAAGCAAGAGTCCGACGCGCGAAATGACGCGCGAGGCGTCGCGCATGCCCGAAAGCGGGGGCAGAGAGGGCACGGCGGCGCCGGCGGAGCCAGACGGCCGGCCCAGCCAGCGCCCGGAGCCCCACGACGACGGCGCCGCCGCCAACGCTGCAGTAGCGGCTACCGCAACAGCTGACGCCACAGCGGCCTACCGCGAGCGGGACGAGCCGCCGCGCCGCCACTCGCGCTACCGCAGCGAATCGCTGCATTTCGCGCCACCGCCGCCGCTGATGCCACCGGCGGGCCCGCCGCGCGAGCGCGACTACGTGCACTACGACGAGCAACACGCGCGCCATCGCAGCCGCGAGGCATACTCGCCGGGCCCACCACCACCGGGCTACGGCTACCACTATGTCGAGGAGCGCGCGGGACCGCCGCCGCCGCCCCTGCCCCCGCACCAGTACCACCAGTACCACGCCTCGCACCACCACCACCACCACGCGCCGGGTCCGCCGCCCTCAACCCGTCACAGCTACATCAACGAGTACGGCGAAGTAGTCGAGTACGTGCGGATCCGGTCGCCAGCGCCCCCCTCGGCTGCCTCCGCCTCCGCGTACCACCACGCCCGCGCCGCCCCCTACGACGACTACCCCCCTTACGAGCCCTACCCGGCCACGTACGCGCTCCCTGAGCGCGGCCGCTCGCGCGACCACGACCGCGTCTACGAGCAGCCGTACGCGGACGCGTACGAGATGGAGCCGAGGCTGGCGCCGCCGGGGCCGCCGGGGTTGGCGCCGGGTCCGTCGCCTGCCGGGGGGAGGTACGTCGAGTATCTCCCTGCGTGGGAGCGGGAGGTGGTGCCGGAGGAGCGGGTCGTGTATTATGAGGATGTGGCGATGGGGGGTGTGGGGCGGAGGGGTAGGTATGAGGACCGGGAGGTGGAGGGTATGAGGGGACGGGAGAGGGAGAGGGAGAGGGAGAGTGTTCGGGAGAGCGTGAGGAGGGATGGTGGGGATGGGGAGAGGGAAAGAGAGAGGGAGGGCGATGCTGCGACTGAGGGGGCGTAGTTGGTTGCTTGGGGTTGTGCTTGTGCTGTGCCTTGTGGGGGTTTCTATTTTGGCAGTTTTGGGGGAGGGCTTTTCTTCTTTTTTCTTCGTCTTCTCTTTCTTTTTTCCACTTCCTCTTTTCTTCTTCTCTTCTTGGGCGAAGGTTGTTATTGTGTGCTGTTGTTGTTTCTACCTAGGATGCTCGTAGGAGGGGATGGGAGGCTACTGTCGCTGCTGCCATTGTTGCTGCTGCTGTTGCGGCTGTTCTATACCACGTCACGTCACGTCACGTCACGTCTATTGTATGTCACGTTTACGTCTACGTTCCATATATGGTTTCTCTGGTGCTGCTAACGTCCGTCACTGTCAAGCAAGATTCACTGTCTAGCGAGATAGGGGATGGTAGAAGTAGTCTAAATGGGATATTTATTGTCAGGATATAAGCCTGGGTATTGGATATGAGTGAGGAGATCTTGGGGCGTGTAGGGTAGTATAGATATCTTGATGCTATGCCAGGTTTTGTTCTTCTGCTCCGTACACAAGTCGTTGTTTCGTTAGGTGATGGATCTTGCTTGGTGATGCTGTATACAGGCAGTTGCTTTTAAGTATGTATCCCCCTCCTACATTGTCTGAATTATTCAGTAAACCTATCTCTCATCCCTCTCTCTATACTTTTCCCGCTTTCACTCCCTACACTCATTCTCACCTCGTACGTCGTTACGCCAAACCCCAGCCTCGACTCCTTTCGAAGCAGTCAATGATCGCTACTCGCTCTTACCCAGAACAGACATAAGCCTCAGATGCACTGTCGCCGTCTAGATCGAGACTCGAGAGCATGCGGGATGCGGTTTCCCCCCTCTCCCAACGCTGTTAAGGCAGGCGCGTCGAGCGTATCTAACCTCCCGCCTGCGCTCTCTCTCTCAACTTGCTAGGTTTCATTATTCTCACCATCGGCATCGCCATTCATCTCATTTCAGCTCGACGACAGACATCGCTATTGCTTATTGCTTTTCGCACATCACACATCACACATCGCGTATTATCTTGGCTTGGTACGCGGTACGCCAGCTTGGCCTTTGCTTTTGCTCTCATTTGTTTGTTTGGGGTCCGTACTCGGGTTGAGGGACGGTTGAGTTCGTGGTGTACTATCACCAAGATTCGACTAGGTGTGTCAGTGCTATTCGGGCAGTTCCATATACCAAGCCAACACACACACGCGCGCGCACACCTTGAAGCGGCACCAACCCAGCCTTCCACGACACATACTCTCTCTGTACCAGCACTCCACCTAGCATACAGCCATGGAGGACATGCCAGTTAACAACTATCGCCGGCGGTACAACCATGCAAACCGCTACGAGACGACCATAATCGGACTTTTAGAAGGCATGAGAGCCCAAGAGCAGGACCGAGCCGAACGAGCTGAACAGGAGCGAGCTGAACAGCACGAGCAGGCTGAACAGCACGACCAGGCCGTCGCCAGAAACCCGGAAGGGACAACACGAGCAATACGACTACTTCAACGGCCCCCCAGCGCACTAAAGCAGCACTTCCTCTCCATTACGCACCTCATCACGGCATTCATGTTCGTCCTCGCGCTCGACAGCTTCGGCACCACACTCTCCCCTGCCTACTTCAACTGGGTGCTCGCGAACTGCGCCTCGGCACTGCTGCCGTTCCTAATCGTGTTTTTGCACGTGCATGTGCTTGCGGTGGCGCTGCTGCTGGTTATTCCTCGGCGCTTGTGCGCAAATCCGGAGGCGAGCGCTTGGTTTGTCGCCTGGTTGTGGCTGTTATATGTCTGCTTGCTTCTCGAGGTCGTGTTTTGGTCTTATGCACTGTTTGGGGGGCTGGTGGTGACTAATAGGCTGGGTCTGGAAGCTGGTGATGGCGTTTTGGGGGAGGGGTAGTTGTGGGAGGAGTTGAAAGGAATTGAGTGAGAGCGGCTTTTACTTGTAGGGTATGGTTTCGTCACCTTTGCGGCCGTTACTGCTCTTTAACGGATGAATAGGAAGATTGTTTATTTTGTCCTTCACTGAATAGTTTAGAAACGACACCAAGTACAGTCTACAGATCACTCATTGTATGGATTTGTAGAAGTGGTGGCTTTCATTCCGCGCTTCGTAGATGTATATCAGCAAGTAGAGGTGATTTCACTGTATGATTCAGAGGCAAAGATAAGCAGCCGAAGTCTCTGACGCTCTGCATATGACAAAGCTCCGTTGTGCCTTCGAGAGACTTGGAGCTGTCGCTACGTACCACGGCTTTGGACTAGATTAGGTATTGTCGTCGATCGATGGGCGGTGTGATCGTAAATGCGCTACCCTTGTTGCCCTTGTGAGCCTGCTGTTGGGGTTGAAAGTTGA
Organism: Aplosporella prunicola CBS 121167; assembly: GCF_010093885.1. Taxonomy (NCBI): domain Eukaryota; kingdom Fungi; phylum Ascomycota; class Dothideomycetes; order Botryosphaeriales; family Aplosporellaceae; genus Aplosporella; species Aplosporella prunicola. Next base: position 256,403 of record NW_022983530.1, on the reverse strand, counting down.
GATCCATGGCAATAGGTAGTCAGTAATGTGTCTTCACTTCGTTAGCTAGGTATAATTCAGAGGCACAAGTCCGGATCACCAGAGCGTTATCATCTGCCATAAGCGTGAACGGGGTCCAGAGCAAAGAGCAAAGGCGCGTCAAGTGGCAAACAAAAACACAGTCTCAAACAGCCACTCAGCACGAACGCCATCACCACCAGCAGCAATCATCACATTCAAAACCAAGCATGTTCCACCCGTATCTGTACTGCAAAGCTGAAGCTCGCAATAGCAGCTCAACAAAGGCGGTTTGTAGCTAGACCTGCTCTGCGGCTGAACATGGGCCCCCTTCACCCACGGGCCCCGCTCTGGGCTGCCACGAGGGTAACCACGTGCCTGGAGGCGAGCGGGGCGGGTGAGGGGGCGGGGTTCGCCGCGTAGGGTTTGGGGAGCTTTGATGGAGTGAGGTCTTTGGGCTTTTGGGCTCTTGGTTATGTGCTGTGCGTGTCGCGAGCTGGGCTTGTCTGTGTTAGAGCTGAGGCAGTCGAGCTTTGTGGCTGAGACGATTGGGTTGTATGAGTGAGGTTTATGGCGCTTAACGGGAGCTGAGGCGCTGTCACTGGTGCGCGAAGCCTAGACTTCGTGAAGCTGTGAGATGCTGTCAGTTAGTCTTAGCTGTTGATTAGTGTTGTGGGTTAGCAATGCTTCGTTCTTGTCCATGCTAACGATGATCACTAGGATGTTTACCGACTACATCGAAGACGGATCGAGGTGGATCATCAAGACAAATACAACCGGCTGGGAGATTGTTATGGCACCTGAAATGTTCATCCTTGGTTTCGGATCCGTCGTGAGACGTACTTCGTGCGCGTTTTAAGGGCGTACATCCCGCTCATCTTCCGCGACATCGAGCGCCGGGCCAAGAAGGCCGCGATAAAGCTTCTAGACATGTTGGCGCCCGTCGAATGCGGGCAGCACCTATGGTAAGTATCAGCATGTCCCGAAGTCGACGATCATCATTACTAACATACTCGTTCCAGCTGCACACCAGAGATTGTCGCAAGCTCTGAACAGTAAGGCTGCTTCTGCACGTCGGCGGCGGTCGGGTATGTGGTGGAACCCATGACGTGGGCGACGCGCATGAAGACGAGGATATGGTTGAAGAGGTCGAAATCCACTTGGGTCAGGACGGTGTTCAGTAGGCCGGCAGAGTTATCTTGGAGTTGAGCTGAAAGCTTCTCAGGATGTGATTAATATAAGCCGAGCCTCGAAGCTATAAGAAAGATTAGGTTTGAGTTTGTTTGGTGGTTGGTTCAGGGCATGTTGCGAATGCTAGGGAGGAGAAGTTAGTTGACAGTATCAGTGTCAAGGGAAGAGTTGATTGTGGGAGAAATACTGCGCCTTAGTTAGCTAGGCCCGTTTAGGCAACTCCTGTTGTGATTTTGCACACCCACACACGTCACCCCTGCCCTCTCGCCACCTACCATGGCTTGTCCGTCCAGCAGAGCTCATGAGTAACCCTCGCCAACAACAACCACCATCTGATGGCTTACATGGGATGAGCTAGCAATCAGTGTCGACTACTCTCCTGCACAGGGCAAATACATCAACTCTTATGCCTTGTGCCCTGCTCATCTTCTCGCCGCAAGAATACGTCTGTCCCGACTGGCTTCAGGTACCTGACAGCGAGAGGCGTGAAGGCATAGCCTGTGTTCGAGCTGAGCTTTAGAGAAACCTCAGGGGTGCGCCGCTCACTGCTTGGTCGATGAACAAGTTGCTGAGCCGGCCATACCATCACTTGGTACTTGGGCTCCTCGAAGGCTAACCAAGGACATAGCCCCGTTCCTCCGACAGACAGGGTTATTTCTTACGATTAGTGTCAGAAACAGGAGATCTTCCAGCGGACGCAAGAGCCCTGTTCCAGTGAAGAGGACTCGCTCGACGAGCTCCAACCTGTTACCTTCCAACCGGTCAGAATGGTCAGTACAGCAAGCTTTCGACAAGAAGCAACCAACCTGTTGAGAACAGAAAGCTTCGGCAACGGCCTTACGGTTATGAAACCAGGAATCGGAATAGCAAACTTCAGTGTTGCCTGCGAGCGCGCGCTCTCCTCGACAGGGGAACAGTACACACACAATGGCTTTGTTCATGTTGAGATACAACTAAGCAACCATCGGCTTCTGCGCAGTGTTGAACGTGTGAACAAGCATTCGACTGACTTTCCGAGTGGTTGGTACGTCAGGGCGAAGAACATGGATAACTTAAGATCTGATACAGTGTTGCCCACGTCAGTGACTTGCGACCGCTGACACCAGCAAAAATTCAGATCTTTTGTCCGGTTACATATACAGTCAAGTCTGTTTACGACGCTTGAGCTGATTAACAACATCCGATCGTCAAAAAACGCCTTTTTCGGTACATCCAGTTAGTTTACGTCACCCTATACACGCTTTTATCGTTACAAAGTGTAAAAAATTGTTAGCCGTCAACACCAAAAGCATGTTAGACTTACCAGAACCACAGGATACTCAGCTGTTGCATATCTCAGAGAAAATTTGTTCTTAACAGGGTTATATCCTCGATGGAACGCGCCCAACTCAATGCCTCTCGCCATACAATCAATCGTATGGCTATTACCAGAAGGCGTCTTCCCCTGACACCCTTCCCTCCGGTGTCTCGAGAACCAGAAGCTTTTTGACAAACTCCAGCCTTCACACACTCCGTGCGAGTATCGTCTGTTGCCAGCTCTTCCTCGTCCCCTAGCAGAAACGAAATCTGCTAATGAATCCAGCCAGTCTTTCCACAGCTCTTAGTTCCAGCTTGGTCCTCATACCCGGTACCAAGCCTTCTCCCTGAATCCTTGCTCTTTCTCTCAATCAATAGGCCTGATCCCCTTACGCACCACGGCAGCTACAGCCGTCATCCAGACTGGTTCTTAAGCGCCCTAGCATGGTCATCCGTAAGCCCTACCAGCAAGCCGCAAACCGATCTTCTCTTGCAGCATCAGAAAGCACAAAAAGCTCCCACCAAGACGAAAAGAAAGAAATAAATCAAAACCACCTACCGCGATATCGAGACCAGCCTCCCAACCTCGCGCGCAGCAGCAGCAGCAGCAGCAACAACACTCACCAACCCCCTCTTCCACGACCCACAACCCGCACAGCTAACCGCAAACTTGGTGGAATGCAAGACTCAGCACAGCTACCTGGATGCCGCCGGGGCACGGCGTGCGCGGGCGCCGACATGGAGCGGCGCACAATACCAGACCTCGGCGTCGATTATCTGTCAGCACCGCAGCAGATACCGCGGAACAGTGTTGTTGTGTAGTTTGGCGCTGCTGGGCTGGCCGGTGTCGGTTGTGCTGGAGGGAGGGGCCGTTGGTGCGGGCGAGGACGCCGTGGGCCGATGCGCTGCGCCGAACTGTGGTGCGTGGAATCGTTAACCACGTGCGATGTGTGTCGGAGTCTTTGCTGTGAAGGAAAATAAACGCCCGTCTTTATGGGTCTATATGGCTTTGATAAAGAGGCGAAAGACATTATCCGCGCTCAGAGCCTGCGGCAGAAAGTTGGAACAAGTTGCTGTTCCATAAGCACCACTGCGCAGACATGTACAAGCACGTATACGAAACTCCACGCTCTCAAGCCAGAGGCAAGAGCAAAGACACAGCAAATCACACGAGCAAGAAGCAGAGAAGAGGCTATCAAAAGCAGACAAGAGCAATTAGAGTTTCCAAGCAAAGAGTCATCCGTCTACTATACAAAGAAGCCTACGGGCGGCGCCACCCCTTCTCGAAAGAACTCCTCCCGAAGCCAGAAGCCAGAAATATCCAGTGTGGTATCTCACCAGGGCGCGCTCTTTCGACCGACAGTCGCCTGTCAGCCACTCGGTACGCCGGAATACGCCAATGTTACGCCAGCGAGATGCGTTCGTGAACGTCGTCTCAGAGAGGGATGAAAAGCAAAAAGCAAAAGGCAGAAATCGCAAATCGCAAAGACATATATGCTGCTCCTGCTGCTGGAAAGCAGCGCGTTGCTTGCCGCCCTCATGGATGATGATGGCCTCGTGGCCGGGAATATGGCAACCCATTTCTATAAACCGGGGCGCGTGTGTTGGTCGACTGCACATGAGCTCCATGAACCCGAAGCAAGGCTCGCCATGAGACTAGGAAAGGTGATGCTGAGTTCCGAGGGATCGAATGACCAAGAGTCCGATGTGTGCTGCAGGAAAAGAGTTGTGTATGCTGGATTTTGTGCAGTAGCAAGATCGGTTCCACTACGGGGGAAAGAATTTCGACAGGTGCTGTACTGGATGCTTTGTCGTCTATTGTCGGGATGTCGGGGATGCTCGTCGGCACCGCGTGCGTCTATTATGCTCACTCCGGCTTCTTGAGATCGCCATTGTTAAGCTTGAAGGCCCACTTCAGAAGTCTGAAAGCCTCATCGGCTTCCTTCTCGAAGCTCTCAATGACAGCCGCACTCTTCTGGACCTGCTCACCAAGGTCGCTACCCTCACTCTTCAACTTGTTGAACTCCTCTTTGTATCCGTTGAAGACGCGCTGCATATCCTGCACGCCACGCTGCATCCTCTCCATCTCGTGGCTCTGCTGGCCAGCAACGACATCGAGAGCCTTGATGTGAGCCGTGGCCTCATCGACACGATAGTTGGCGTGGTCGCTGTACTTCCTGAGCTCGTCTATCGCGTTCCGCTGCTCCTTGACGATACGCCTGTGGCCGTCGGTGAAAGCCTTCGATTGTGCATCCAGGTATGCAGCGTGCTCTTCGGCCTTGATCGCGCGCTTCCTAGTCTCGGTGAACTCTTCCTTGAGTTGGATTAATTCCACGCTGAGCGACTTCTTGGAGTTGGCAAGCTCGGCAAGATGCTCCTGCTTGACCTCGGCGAGCTTCTTGGCCGCGTTCGAGTTGACCTGATCGAGCTGGATGCCCATGCCGGTCACCTGACCCTCAGCCTTCTTTCTACGTTCCTGCTCAGCGTGGAGCTGAGATGTGAGCGATCTCTCGATCTCCTTCCAATCGTTCTTGCGGCGCTCGTGGGAGTCGACTTGCGACTGCAGCGTTTCCTTGTCGGCATTGAGGTGTTCGATGACGCGTAGCTTCGCGCGGAGTTCTTCGGTCTGGCTTTGGGTCTTTGCCTTCTCGGCGTGGAGTTCGCGGGTGAGGCGTTCGTTGGTCGTCGTTAGACGTTCGATGACCTTGCCGGTCGGCTTCGACGGGTTGGCAAAAGGCGACAGGCCATTCGTGGTATCGTTCAGCGGCGATGAGGGTGGGGGGCTCGAAGGCTGCGAGGCGCCATTGCGGGTGGTGGGCATGGTGAGAACAGAGACGGTAGGCGCTTGTTCATCCTCCAAGCCGTGATTTCCGACACCATTCATACCACAGACGATGGCGGGCAGGACGTAAGGGTTCGAGTCGCCAGCGGGCGCATCTATGAGCCGCGAGTCGTAAGTGACGGAGCACGAGTCCAAGGAATGCTACGTAGGGTCGAGGAGGGAGATTGGAGTGACGCTAGGCTAGGGTAAGGCAGTAAACATACCGACACGCTGGACTCGTTTGACGGGCGTCGAGAACGGCATTCTCATTGGTCTAGGCCTGTAAGGCTCCCGAAAACGGTTGATGCGTTGCTGGATGCCGCGGGGACGAGTCAGGGGCGTTCGTAACGGTGGAAGGATCCTTGGTCCGGTCGCAAGTTTCGATACTTAGGTGAGCAGTGCGCGCTAACCTCTTTCGGCACCGCTCTCCTCGCCCTCTGCTCTTCAAGCTGCTGCTTTCGGGCAAAACAATCTGCATGACCCTCGCAAGAGCCAGTCTGGAGCTTTTCATGGCCGTCAGGAACGCTCCAATGCTTTTTTCAACAGCATTTTTCGACGTTTGCGTCTGCAACGCTGCTCGATACTCCGAAATTGGCCGGCACGCAATGACCAGGACATCCGCCATCGTTGGCCGTTTTACCTTCTTGCCTTCGGAGCAATAATTCCAAACAATTCAGACACAATTATCCACAGGGAATGTCCGAATAGTCGCACGATCAAAAAGAAATCCGGCAGTCGGAAGTCCTGCTGGAGATTGCTACGCCCTATTGCTCCTTGTCCTGGCAGTGCCAGTCTTATACGTCACCGCTACGTCTGACGACCTTTTACTCCTTTGCAAAGCTGCTCGTCGACGATTTCTGGCCAACAACTAGGTAGCTGCCTCGTGCCTGCCAAATGAGACACTACGACTTGTTGCACGATATTTACCCAGAACATGCATAGTTAACATACAGGCGTTTATGATTTCAGCGTAACCGTAAAGATCGACAGGGCAACGAGCTGCGGGCTGAAACCACGCGTTAGAGCCAGGGGTTATGCATCACAGCCGCCGAACTTCCCGCTCCCACGCACCAAACGAATGTTAAATTCATCGTTTCAACGGGCGCCAAGCAGTTCGGGGCAAGTCTTTGCGTTCGCCAGCAGAGCCTCAACGCTTGCTGGCCACGACATGCCATGCTCCCAGCCGCGTCGACCGAACATGAAAAGGGGCGCATGAGGGATGCTGCACCTGAGACTCCAAGAGTATCTACGGCGTCTGCTGCAACACAAGGCGCATATTTGAGGCCCCCGGCCTGCGTGATGTACAAGACAGCCACGGCCCAGCAGTTGCCAATGTTGCATCTTGCCGTGGTCGTGCTTTTCGACGCGCGCGCTATATTGTGCGGGATATTGAATGACTCTTACGCTGCCAATAACATTAGCAGATTTCTTCTCCGGAGGATGATCCTTTCGCTGTTGTGTACACTGGACTTGACTTTTCGGATAGATCAAGCTCTATCTAGGACTGGCGCGAAACACCACTTGCATCCCCCCAGGATCATGCGATCCTTTACATCCTGGAGAAGCAATGCTACCTATAATGAAGACGTGCGTGTTCTACTGTCTTTCTTGCCTTGATGGATGGATAGTTGATGCATGAGGTGCAACAAAAAAGAAACCCAACATCCATCACCGTTAAGCAATATAATAGCGCTTGTACATGGAGTAGAAAACTGGCATTAAGTTCACACCACGCAAACAGAACCGGTGCGGGCAATTGCAAGTGTTCGCTAATAAGGATCCATTATGAACGTATGCTTCATATCGAGCTACTACTCGCCAATAACATATGTGCAGCCTTCACTTCCAATCCAGACCTCATGTTGCCGGCCGGCATCGACGTCAAGGCGAGCACCTGGGCCGAATGTCTCTTTTGTGGGCGACTTGTCTTTTGGATACGTGATGGTAAGCTCGCCTCTTAGTATCAGATGTGTGGTGAGTCCTCGGTGCGAGTGGGGCGAGTAGTGGGCATTCCTGGGATTGTTAGGCGCAGCCAAAACCAAGGGAGAGTCGCACTTACGGTCCGTCGGTCCAGGTAAAAACATCCTGAAACCCCCAAGAGTGAACCTCTTGCTCGGCTTCTCTCTGTGATTTAGCCATGGTGCGTTGTGGGTGGACGGTCTATTTGCTGCTGCCAAAGTGAGGGGTGAGAGGGCGCAAGAAGTCGACCGGGACCCTTATGACGTCGCTAGATGCCAGGATGCATGGCTTACCACTGCCGAGTTGCCGAATGGGTCGTCTCTTATCACAGAATGCCACGCTTCTCACATGGCTGGGCAAAGAATGCTATTGTTCCCACGAACAGCTGACAGGATGGGAGGCGTCAGAGGGAGAAGGAGGGGTAGCTCGATAGCGCTGCCAAGATCGGCAGCTGTGTGAAGCGACCCAGTCCATCGCCCGCAAGTGGTCGTCATCACTTCCGCTGAAACTGAGCGATTCTTAAATCTGTCCAACTCGCGTCTAGAACCGAGATTTCTGACTCGTGATGCACTACCTCCGACACCACTCCTAAGAGTCCACGTGCCCGCTCTCTCGACAGCTCCAGCTATTGTTGAAGCGAGTGTGCCCCGCTCACCACACCTACAATCCTCCGATTCTTCTACACCACGCAAATCCACCATGGCTGAGGTGAACACTGCCCCAAGGCCCGACCTAGCGGCCGACCCAAAGTCCGATCCACCGGTGCAAGCCCCTAGCCACGCCGAGACACAAGCTGGCGGCGGGACCGCAAGCTACAGCGACAAGGATTCGCTTGTCGTCGATAAAGTGAACCCCAAGCTAGACGGCCACATTTCGAAGCTGTGGAGAGAGCTCGAGGACGAGTTCCATGTCTCCACAAAAGATGGACGACAAGGCTTCTTCTCAAAGGAGCAATCACATGCTCCCGATACCATCCCTGTCGGCGAAGACGGGGTCTGGACACATGAGCATCTCAGGCGTTACTTTCAGTCCCACCATGCCAATGCTATGTCCCGTCCCGGGGACCTGGATCTCAGCTTTCCCATCTCCAATTACTTCATCTCCTCCAGCCACAACACCTATTTGACGGGGAACCAGCTCTACAGCAATTCCAGCACGGACGCCTACAAAAACGTAAACAATCCGAGTTTTTATGACGCCTCTTATACCCCGGGCTATTGCTGATATCATCTAGGTCTTGCTGCGAGGCTGCAGATGCGTGGAGATCGACGTCTGGGATGGCGACGTTCCTTCGGCTCCCAGCAGCAGCGACGAGGATGAGGAGGGACAGACTAAGAGCCTGGGTTCGCGCCTTAAGGCTAAATTGGGGATGAAAAAGTCACGAGCTCCCGACGAGCCGGAACCCAAGGCAACTGTCCAAGCGAAGTCGCAGCCCTCGCGCCCCAGCACGGCCGAAGACGACATGCCGAAGCCGACTAGAACTATTTCCGGCCGGCCGGAACCTAGAGTTTTCCACGGTAATTGCTGCAGAAAATTGCCTATCTTGACAGTACTAACATCAGATTTTCGCAAGGATACACCGCGACCAAAGAAATCTCGTTCAGAGCTGTCTGTGAGACGGTCCGTAAATATGCTTTTGCTACTTCGTTAGTACAATGTGTAAGATTATGAGTGTCGTTGGCTGATTACGCACAGCGACCTTCCTCTTATCGTCAGCCTTGAGGTCCACACATCCTTGGACCAACAGGAAGTCATGGCTGACATCATGCGCGAATGCTGGGCAGGCATGCTCTTGGAGCGCCCTCCTGCGCATATGATAGAGGATCCATCAAAGATGATCCTGCCTCCTCTATCAAAGCTCATAGGCAAGATTCTGATCAAAGTCAAATACTCTCCTCCGAAGGCCCCGACCCCCGCCCCTGAGAAGAGGTCTCTTCGTAGGCAACCGGAGATTCCTCCTGACACCTCGAGCTCTTCGTCTTCGAGCTCGGATGATGAAGCGGCTGCGGAGCCAAAGCAGCCAAAGAAAAAAATTGCAGACAAGCTCAGCGAGCTTGGAATTTACACCAGAAGCTGTCACTTCAAGAGCTTTGACCAGCCGGGTTAGCATGACTTTGCTCCGATATCCTGATTCGAAACTAATTATTGTTCAGAGGCCCAAATCCCGACTCACATTTTCTCCTTGTCAGAGGGGACGCTGATGGAAGTGCATGAACGGTACCCGGATGCGTTGTTCTCTCACAACAAGGTATGCAGCATCTTGACAATCGCTTACTGCATCAAACTCACAAGCACAGAAATACCTCATGCGCGCTTACCCTAAAGGCACGCGTCTGCGGTCTTCAAACCTCGACCCTGCCGTCTTCTGGCGACAAGGCGTGCAAGTCGTCGCTCTCAACTGGCAAAAGTGGGACGAAGGCATGATGCTCAATGAAGGCATGTTCGCAGGGACGGCAGGCTGGGTGCTTAAGCCCGAAGGCTACCGTAGCGAGTCCCCAGCCACGCGCAATTACCACGCGAACACGTACGGCACGCTCGACCTGGACATTGAAGTCCTCGCCGGCCAGGATATCCCGCTTCCGCTGGGTGAGGACAATGCCAAGGGCTTCCAGCCGTACGTCAAGTGCGAGCTGCATATTGAAAAGCCAGAGGAGAGGGGTGGTGAGTATGTTCCTGGTGGTGGAAAGAGCAAGGAGGGCGAGATTAAGCGCAAGACGAAGACGTCGAAGGGTGTGGACCCGGATTTCGAGCGCGAGTTGCTGAGTTTCCGCGGCTTGACGGGCGTGGCGGCGCAGTTGACTTTTGTGCGGTGAGTCTTTTCTCTCTTTTCTTCTTTGTGCACTCCACATTTCTTTCCGTTCCGTTCCTTCCCGTGCCTTTCTGCCCAACAGCAAATGCTTCGCTCGGCTCTGCGCCCCGAGGATAGTGGTGTAGCCAGCACGCTCGCGGCTGCCCGCATATCGGCTCCAGCCGCACGCGCTCATTGGCAGACGTGCCGGTCCGACCCGTCGTTTGTTGCAGCAGCTCTTGCTGCCGTGCTCTGAGGCTTCGTCGGACTCCGGCAGCGTGTGGCAGCACAAGAGTTTCGTCGACGCGCCACTGTGCCCTCAGAAGTTCGTCACGGAGAAGTCATGAAGAAGCTTTCTGGGGGCAGCACTGTATTTGCCCGTCCGCCGCCTCGGTCACTGCCGCCTTGGCGGTGCTGTTTTGGACAGGGTGGTATCCTGGGTACGCCGGTTGGGGTTGTGCGAGGGCTTTCTTCAGGAGAGTGCCTAGGCACGTGCTTGTGCTTGCTTGCTCACATCTACCCTGCATCCTCACCCACGTGCATACTCACCACTACCTTGCTCATAACTAACACTCCTCAGATTCAAAGTCATGGACGACGAATTCGGCAGAGATGACCTTGCAGCATGGGCCTGCTTCCGACTCGACAGACTAGCAACCGGCTTCCGCATGATCCACCTCTTCGACGCCAACGGCGTGCAGTCCAAGGGCGTGCTGCTGGTGCGCATCACGAAGCGCTTCGTACCGGAGAAGGGGGTGGCACATGTGCCGAAGCTGGCGATGCAGGCAAGGCCGCCGGTGAAGGGCGTGCCGGAGCTGGAGAGAGGGGAGCAGAAAGAGGCGCTGAAGGAGAAGCAGGTGGAGCCGCAACTGCCGAAGGAATTGCAGCAGCCGCCGCCGGAGGCGCCGAAGGCGCAGCAGTCGCCAGTGGAGGTGCCGAAGGTCCAGCCAGTCCAGGAACAGGCCGTGCAGCAACCGGTTCCGCAGCCGGAGCCGCTGACGATAGAGCAGCAATGGGTCTCGCAGCCGGAGCCGCAGCCTGTGCCGCAGAAGCTGGAATCTCAGCCTCAACAGCCTCAACAGCCTCAGCAGCCTCAGCAGGTTCAGCAGCAGGAACAGCCACCGCAGCGCCCCCAGCCGACGCGCGTGTCCACGCAGCCACCACAGATCCCGCAGCTGGACATAGGTGACGAGCTAGGCGAGGAGCTGGACGTGCTGAGCTTCGAGGGGGATAAATAAACGGGCACGCACTCGCATTATTCATAGCTAACAGAGCAAGCATCGATGCGTCTGGTTGAGGTGTTGATGAGACTAGAATGAGCTGAGTTGTGGTTAGTAGCGTGCATCTTGATTGTTAGCATACATGGAGACCGCAGAGAGAGAAATGGTGTTTCTTTTATTGTTTATGCATGTGTTGATAGGCAGGCATGATATTGTTTCTTCCTGCCCTATAGATTAAAACAAACCAAAGCGAAACAAATACTTCCTCGTTCCATTCCTGCATAGCACACCTAGATGTGTAGACATCACATCATCAAACCTACATGTCCTCACCACCACACATCAGCAAGCTCCAAACCCATACCCAAAGAAACCCGTCCTAAGCCCCGTTATCAATCAACCCAAACCCTATAGGCCCCAGTCGCACCCGTCCGTCTCCCTCGCGTACCACACCGCCACTCACCCCAAAACAGCCCACGCACGCGCACGCACACACATCCAGACCCCTCGCCTCCCTCATTACCTAGAGCCCCTCTCCTCCCCTTTCGCCACCAGCATCACCTAGCTGCACGCACCCGCGCCGCGAACGCCGGATCAGGCCGCCCGCTTGCCTGTCTGTCTGTTTCCGCCCGTTGCGGCGGAAGGGTGGCGACAGCGACGGCCTGGCGTTGCACGGTGCGCTGTGCGGGGTGGGTGGGTTTGGGGTTGGGGTAGGGATTGGTAAGGGAAGCGTAAGGGGAGGGTAATGATGATGGGTTAAGTGCGTGCGTGCGTGGATGGTTGCAGTGGGCTGTTTGGGGGAGTGGTGCGCTTTGGGGCTGTTTGCTTGCTTGCTTGCTTGCTTGCTTGCTTGTTTTAGGGGTCTATGTTTGTCAAGTAACTACGGAACGGGGTGTCTTGGGGTTTGTTTGCGCCGTTACGGCGAGTGAGTGAGTGAGTGAGTGAGTGAGTGAGTGCATTGCCTTCGCAGCAACAGCAGTACCTAATAACAACAACAGCAACAGCGGCGGCGGTCGCGTGACATAAAGGGCTCTGGAAAGAAAAAGGAAAGCAAAGGAAAGGAAAGCAAAGGGAAGGAAAGGGCAAGGCAAAGAGCAAATGCGGAATCGGAATCGGAAGCGGAGGCGCCTCCTAAGACGGCCGGGGCCTGTGATATTGTTATGACGCCGCCGTTATGACGCCTTCCTTACCTCCTACCCTGACTGACTGTCTATGACTGTGCCTGTGTGTTCCTGTGCCTGTGCCTTGTGTGTGGCTATGTGTGTCTGTGTGTGCCTGTGCTTACCTGCTGCCCTACCAGCACCCTCCCACCAGCACAACGAGCCGTGAGCCGTGAGCGCGGCTATGCCCGTCCGTCCAGACGGGTAAGAGGGTAGATGCAGTAGCAGCAGCAGCAGCAGCAGTAACTACGCACGCACGCAACAGCACCAGCACCGCCTCCAGCAAGCACGTCTGCCTCTCCCTCTCCCTCTCTCTCCCTCTCTCGACCGCCTCTCCCACCGTCGACAGACGAGCGGTAAGCCGCAGGCGGTGAGTAGGCAACAGGCGCCGGGCGTGCTGTGCGAGTGCAATTGTGGAGTTCGGGTGGCACCCGAGCGTGGGAATTGGGCTGCCGGATGCGAGGCTACGCAGGGCTCCCGGGGCGGCGGGCGTGTGAGACCATGGGCTGCTCCTGCTGCTACTGTTGTTGCTGCTGCTACTGCTGCGCTGGATTGCGGTGGCGGCGCCGGCCACATGTTGCGGTGTGGGTGTTCCTTTTTCGGGGGGAAGGGAGGTGAGGGGTTGTTGTTTTTCTTCTTTTTTTATTTTTTCGCTGTGCTGTTTGGGCGGCTGTGAATGGCTAGAGATTGAATGGGTGGGTTAGCTATCGTTGGCGTGCGTGCTTGCTTGTTTGCTTTCTTGCTTGCGTGCTGGTCTAGTTGGTTAGTATGTGCGGCATAGAGAGGTCGAGGATGCGGTGAGGAGAAAAAGCAGACAACAACAAAACCGACGTTCATGATCATCATCACCAACATCATCATTAGCATCATTATCATCATCACGAACAAATAAACAAGAGATTGAGAAATAAAAAGAAAAGAAAAGAAAGAAAGAGAAAGAATCCAGGGTCCTTAGGCAGTTCGACGGCAAGCATCCGAGCAGCAAGCGCCCAAAGCAGCAAGTCGCTCATGGCGCTATCGATCTTGCGTAGCCAGCGAGCGACCCAGAGCGGGCAGCGATCTCCGGTCGTCCACAAGAAGCGTCGCGAGATGACGAGCTACGAGCGAATTGCGAAGCGATATGTTGCGGCCGCCGGTAAACGCTCCGAAGGAGGGACGTAACCGGGCCACCACAGGCCAGGCATGCCTGATAGTAGTTGTGCGACATGGAGCGGCAGCCGTCGCTTGTGCCTCGCTGGTCGCTGTCGCTGTCGTACGCGAGGGCCCGTCGCCCAGGTCCGCACCCCGGCCACACACCGGCCTCAAAGGCGTCTAAGATCCGGAAAGGCGACTGAGGGAACTGTTTGGTCGAGTTGGACCGGTTCCGCGCCACCGCTTCCCCGTCGGGTCCGTTCCTTCCCTTGGCCATTCCCCTTCCGTTCATCTCCCTTGTTGAGCGCGCGAGACATTGATGATGATGACGGTGTTGATGGTAGTAGGGCTCGTACCTAACGTCTTGCGCCGGGTTCCGGGTCGCAGGGCGCGACTGACAAAAGCGGGCCTCATGCTTACCCACGACGTGATTGATGTGCCGGCGGCGACGGGCCACGCGCGCCGGCGCTCTTCCGCGCTTCCCCAATCGCCTCACCTCCCTGGTTCGTAAAACGGCCCGCCCGGGGAGGGAGATAGGGCCAGGGCGGAGGGGGAAAAAAAAGCAGATCTTTATGCACGTCCGTTGCGGGATCGTGGCGGCAGCGCCGCGTGGCGGGTCTCACGGCCGGCCGAGGCGACTGGGGGTGGGCGGCTGTGTTTCGTTTCCAACGGCCAGGGATTTCCGAAATGCTTGCTTTGCTGCTGCTTGCTCTAGACGCCGTTACATACAAAGCCCACGCGCAGCCACAGTTGGCGTACAAGACGCTGGGTTAAGTAAGAGCGGTGAGATCTGTCTGCCGGCGCCTATTCGACCCATCCTCGAGCCTCGACCTGCGGGCGATTGCGTGGCCGGGCGTCAACGCCGCTTCCGCTGCATCCTTTTCAACGGGACAGGACCTTGTACCACGCGGGGCCTGGTATCTACTTTTTGCTTCTGTGTTTTGCATTTGCCGATATCGCAGACGGCCACTCTCTGTTGGTCGGTCAAGGTGGAACGACGGGCCCTCCCAGCCGAACGGCCGCCCTCGAGAGAGACGCCCTCCCTCCGGGACGAAGCGGCGGTGTCCTGCGACATGTAGGCCGGTGCAAGGATGGCTCGCCGTTGTGTTCAGGTATCACGTCGACAACCATGATGAATCCGTGGCTCTTGGATGCGTCGCCCTCTAATATTGCTTTGCAGGTCGGTGCTGTTTCCGGCAACCCGAGGTCCGCTCCGCGTCAGCCGTGTGCTGCTGCTCGCAGACGTCTTCGAGAGCCAAAGTCGTCCTCGTGAGAGAGTAAAAGGAAGAGGTATGTAGTCCGTCACGGCTCGGATGTGCGTAGCGCAAGCGAACCGAGTTATTATTTTGTGTGTGGCGCTGATCCGCGCAACCACAGCCTCGTTGACCAACATGCGATAGCTCATATAAACCACACCTTGCCCGGAAATCGAGCCGGCCGCTGGGCTAAAGTAGCGCCCCTGGGGGCACGACTGCTGGAAGGCGAAGGTGAACCTAAAACAAACGGATCTGGTGGGTACGTCACTAGTGCCGTAATCAGAATGTGACCAGTACTCGAGTACATCGTGCCAAAGCACCTTCAGCGTCCTGCCTGCGCGTCGCCGTCGCGGAAATGGCCTTGGGCCTGGTCAGGTGATATGAATTGGATGTATGCCCTGCAATTGCCCTCGATTATATGCGGGTGCCGTTGAGAGTAGCTCATTAGGGACGTCGAGGGACGCCATCTCCCGACGCTTAGGTTCTGGGATCACGACAGACGAGCTAAAAGCAAAATCTGGTGTAGATGGGCCGTCCCTGGCCCCTGCATCCTTGCTAGCGCTCTCCAATCTCTCTGTCAGCCTTTTCCCTGTTGCTTGGGCGGGAGGCTCTTGACATGCAGTGGGTCCAAATTTGTCATTGGCTTCGCGGACCTACTCCGTTGAGCTCCTTGAAGACCCAGACCACGCGAAGGCGTCGACCAAAAGAAAATGACCAAGCAGCCCAATGCAAGAATCCGCGGCAGCTGCTCGGGTGTTGCAACTGCTCCGAGCTACACATGTTCCCCAGGAACGGACGCCCTGGTCGGATACGACTGCGGTTATTGGCTTCCAAGTATCTGGACTCAATGTGCAACGACGGCCCGACCCATGCATCATGATGCCGTGTGGAAAAAACATCTGAGATGCTTGTGGATGTGAGCACACATCTCAATGAGTTAGTTTGTGGAGCGTGATGTGCACGGTTGAGCTTCTTGTGTTCTCACAAAGAATTGAGGCGGTGATACTCCCGTGGTCGAAGTATAAGTATCGTCGGTTGTCCTCTATGGCTTCATCTCTATCAGTCAGATCATCATCTCTTCAACTTCAACATAAACTTCTCAAGTTCATACCGTGGCTCCTTCCGAGAAACCTAAGCCTACCGCAGACACCAGCAGCACTCAGGCGAGCTCCTCCACCAACACTACCACCACCGCCAGTGCTTCCACCAGCAACCCTACACCCACCATGTCTCTCAACAACTTCACCAACAACGTCCGCCGCCAGGAGATCTTGGAGCGCCTTGGGATCGAGCAGCTGCCACCGCTCATGCCCGGAGAAGAGTACGCTCACGCCGAGCCGGAGAGAGGAGGCAGCGTTCCCATGGTGATGCTTCCGGTAAGTGGCTTTGATTTTGCAACTGATGACGCTGCGGTTGCTGATCCTTCCCAAAAGGTTCCCGGTAGGAAGTGCCCAGCTTGTCTTGCCAAGGGAGAGACTGTCTGGGTCATTCCTGGAAAGTGCTGCCCTCAGTGCGGTACTCCCGTGAACTGAGACCAGCGTCTGAGTAGGTTGTACTCTGCATTTGTCAAGTGCTGGTTTCTGACTAGTAGTGCTTTTCTAGATGACTGTATCTTCTGCGCATGTTCTTGCACCCATTGGTGCGACAATCGCCTGACTTCTGTAATCTGGAGTTTGACGGGCTTCCGGGGGCGCATGGATCGGTCCAAAAGTTTGCTTTGGCCGCATGTGTGGCATTTCCAGGCGCAGGGTTGCTCTTCTTTCTGGGTGATGCTGGAGTTACGCTGTTTGCAAAAGTTGCCTATATCTTCTTTCTCTTGATCGAGTAGCTTGGATTCTGGAGCCGAGTGGCCGAGCGCCTTTCCTTTTTTCTCCATCTGTTTGCTAGAGGGTTGACCTCGCATAGTGACCTGATCTTCCCCATAATCCGGATCATGTTTGCACAGAATGCTAGTGGCTGGAGGTAGTTAACAAATGAGATTCAAAGATGTAGCACTACAGAGAGCGTCATATCCGCAATCCGTGTTCGATCTATACGGGAGAAAAGCGCCTTCCAGACTAGGAGTGACGTTGTGAACCGATCGGAGCGACCGCCGGAACATGTGATTTGGTGCAACCGAGCTCAGGGCATTTGTAGCCGTGCCGACTGCGTCTCTGGTATCGTAGCTTGATACGTTCCGTAGAATTCTGCAAGAAACCTGCATCCAAAAGGAAGAAATTGTGCTGGGGAAGACAACGACTCTCTAATGAGATAGCTGGATGAATGTTCACAGCCACTTACTGTACTTCAGAATGGTTCCAGAATGAAGAGTGTTAGGATGATGTCTCGGGTTACATATACGCTTTTCCCAAACAAACTAGGGCCATCAGGATGACAATGATGTTGGACCCTGTACAGCCGTTGCACATCCCTGACCGATGGCGTCAATGATTTCAAATAATTTAGCACTTACTTGTTATGCCTGGTCACTCGTTCTAGCATTTCATAGGATGGGGTCCAGTGCATTACACTGATGCCCTATTTCAGGTAGCATCTTCAATAGCTTGCTTATACTCGACTTTAAATAGCTTATTGATCCTGATATGAGCCAATTCCGGTGTGGTCTACAGGGATGGTCAGATAAGATAAAGGCCGCTGTATTTGGGTTGCATACCGTCAGGAAAACAGCTGTGAGACGAAACGTGTACCAGCTTCAAGCACTTCAGCGGGTTGAGATGAAAGAAGAAACGACGCTCACAGGAACGCCATCATCATTGAGGTTGGTGACTGAAGAATGATGGAAGTCCAGGGTTGGAACTGCGCCGCGGGAAAGTACCCATTTGCCGGCAGTACTTTGCTGACCGCCTAGCGGCTTGGCAAATTTCATCATGCCGCCTTGCGCTCTACCTCCCGTCAGGACCTCCACCCGTCATCACCAACAACACCACGACGGGACACCGCCGCGCTTACAGTCTTTAAGGCTCTCCCGTCTCCTTCTCCACCTCTATCGCATCTGCCCCCAAAACAAAGGCTCCGGAAACGCATATCCGTCACAATGTGGAGCTTATGGACAGCGCGGATACAGAGGCGGAGGAGAGCGGGGCAGAGGCGGACGGGGAGGTAAGAATCATGGAGGTTTCTTACAAGGCCGTAGCAGCTACCCGTATGGAGCTCAGCAGTTCTGAGTACCCATATTGCCTGTAGGTTGCTACATGCTATGAAGATTCGGACAAGGACAGGCCCTTCAAGGCGTGATTTTGGGGCTTCTTGCTGCGACTTGTGATACACGCGACAGCGAAGGAAGTCGGTAACACGCGCAGCCAGTGTGTCAATGTTGTGGCTTTGACTTGTATAACAAGCACTATGAATACAAACAGTTCTTCGCCTCGACAATGGATAGCCTGTCTGACACCTTCCCTCGACACCGTCTTCCTATCGCAAACCACAACCAGTCTTCTGACACTCCACCTCGTGGCCCGCAACTAGTCATCTCCCCCAAAACATCCGACCACGGCCGCAGTCGCTAACACGTTCCCAAGGTCGCCCAATCAAGATCCAGCCCTTTTAGTCCGCAGAGCTAGCCTACATACTTAGCGTACCCCTCACTTCAGCGTGGGTGCACGTTCTCGCAGTGGTATGCCAAATCCCCACCTCGACGCACATGTCGGCAGACTATCTGCAGCAAAGCCCGGCCGCGCGCCACACGCTAGCCCTATGCACGCGAAAATAAGGGTCTCAGACTCGAGACGAGACGCGCGGGCTAGCCGGCTAGCTTATCGAGGCACATACGCCTGAGTGTGTACGTACATATGTACGGGACGTGAGTTGGGCGCGTGTGCAGCCGTGGCCTTGGCCGCGTCCGACGGCTACGCGGGTGAAGGTCGCAGGTTTCGCGCGCGCTGTGCTGCTGCGTGGCTGGTAAGGTTTTGCTGAGGCGAAGCGCAGGTAGGGAAATGTGGTTGTGGGCTTGGGTGCTGCGGAGAGACGTGGCGGTGGTAGATAGGTCGGCGAGAGAGGCCGTGGCCGAGATCGTGGGCTATGTAAGGGCTTCTGCTGTGTGGATCGAGGTTGGATCCGGCCCATGTCTAGTGGTTGTCTTGTATGTGGGTTGTTGGAAGCACGGATGGTGGACAAGACAGACGTACCTAGAGCTTGGGATTCTGCCAAGGCAGGACCGTACTCACTCGTCCATTGCGGTAAACTGCTATTCTCATGCCTCCCTCAAGAACCGTCCCTCCATCTCCTCCCTTCCGTCACACCGGACACAGACCCGCCACTTCTCTCTCTCTCCCTTTCCAAGCCCTCCAAATCCTGTGAGGGCCTTCTCGTCTTCTCACCCTACTCCACCTCCCTCCCCCTCGTACCCACGCCCGCGGACCCTGACCCATTAAAATCTCGCGAAAACTTCGCTTCGAAGCCGGACCCTCTTTTGATGCTATCTAATCGTCGATGCAAGTCCCAGACGTCCAACGTTTGCTATTTTTGGACTTGCCGCTTTGGTTAAGGCCGTCTTTTTTTGGGATGGTAGGGGATTGTATGGCTCGTGTTGATGTTGTGGGGGAGGTGGTTTGATAGTCTCGTCGCTTTGGGGTTTGGGTTTCTTTGAGTGCGGTACGGCTTGTGGGAGATGTTTGCGATACTTGACGTTTAGAAAGTTTGGTATGTGCCTTTTGACAATAAAAGTGAGGTTACTATGTGGTGAACCGAGGAAATACTCAATTGACATGCTTGCGACACTTGACAACGAAAGAAAGGCCTTTGATGAGAAATGGCGGGTCTTGACTGGTTACCTGGAAATACTTAGTATAAATATTAGTATATAAGGCCGGGATTCTGTTTGATTTGCAGAGCAGCCGTTGAAAGCATATCCTCCCGTTCTACTGGCTTACTGGTTTACTGGTTCGCTGGTCAGAGCTGATCGGGTGACGCACCCTTGAGCGTGTTGCACCTCAACCGCTGCCTACTCTTTTTGGAAATCCCACTGCAAGTTGATTCCTGTTTGGGTCAATTCTTTTTTGTCTCTTTTTGTTTCTTTTTCCATTCTTCATTCATATACTCTATTTACACCTATCACGTACTTCGGCGCTATAATATTTGCCAACGTAGTTATCAAACTGTCTCTTGCCAATCACAATGTTGACATGGTCGCTTCCTTTATATTGCCCTTTTCACATAAGTTTTTCGCAAACTAAGAGGTGTCACACCTAATGCGTTTTTTTATAGCACTTTTTGCCCTTTGCCTACACTGACGTGGGTTTTCAAATGCAAAAGGTTCTGTGAAGCATTATTAATAGTCAGTGACGCCTTACCGATCCGAGACCTATAAAAGTGAAGGATGGAGAATAGTTTCTCTAATATAACACTGACCGTTAAGTTTTTGTGAAGGTCCAACCTACCAACAAGCATGACATAACTAATGTTAAGCAACCGCCGCGCTCCAGCATTCACTCCCAAAGCAGCAGCGACCGAGAAGGCAGTAACCACACCGCTTCCAACCACGTAACCCGTAAGCACGTAAACACGCAAAGGCAGTCACGCCCTCGACGTCACAAGCTCGGACCCAGCGGTCGCTACCTGAAGACGCGTATATAAGTACCTTCCACCCCCCGCTGCCTTTTGTTTTTCCTCCTCGTCCCTGCGCCCGCTGACCGACCGCTACCTTCCTGCCTTCCGCGAATCCTTCGCGTCAATTGCGCGCATCGACACCCGACCCTCAATATCGTCAAGATGTTCAAGCCCAACGTGCTTGTTCTGGCGGTACTGGCCTTGCTTCAGCTGGTTTTGGTTGTCTCTGCCCAGGACAAAATTTCAACTTGCACTGCCCCCGGCCAGGAAATTCCGGACTGGCACCACTGCGCTATCTTCATCCTCTGCAAGGACGAGACCGACAATCTCGACTACACCAAGAACCATGACTGCCACCAATTCGTCGTCGACTACAACGTTGGCGGATTCGAGAACCTCTGCTCTGGTATTCCCAGTCCTATGAAGGGCCTTATGTACTACGGCGTCGCCTGGCCCGGCGCCGACTGCTACTTCTACGAGTATGTCCCGTTTCCTTTTGGGTATACATCAAGTATGAGAGAACTGACCTACTTTTCGCAGGGAGGACGATTGTGAAGGCGCCAGCACCTTGGTCCAGTGGCTTCTCCCCACGACCGGTCAAGGTCGCGGCTGGTCGAGCTACCGTTGCAAGCGGGCCGATGGCACAACTCCCACTCAAGTCGAGCAGTATCAAACTATCTCCACTTTGATGGTGCCTCCTCCAGTGCCTACCTCCCCTCTCAAGCTTGCCAAGAAGGATAGCAACTACCTCGACGCGGTCATCACTTGTGGCGATTGTGATCCCCGTAGGGCGGGTGACGACAATACCTGCTCCACCATTATCTTCTGCCAGGATCAGACTAACAAGATCGACAACGCTCACGACTGTCACATAATCGTCTCTGATTTTGACACGTGCATCGACATGCCCCACAACTGGGATAATCGCATGAGCTACGGCGTTGCTTATCCCGGTTCACGTTGTACGGTTTATGAGTATGTTTCCCACTCTAAAAATCCAAATGGAGAGCCCACTGACTCTATGAAGTGATAATGGCTGCAAGGGAGATAGCAATCTGATCGACTGGCCTTTCCACACGGGTAGTCTTGGTAAAAACAAGTGGTCGAGCTTCATATGCAGGGACACTGCTCGTTCGACGACCCTCATTACCGCTATCGCCAGTTTCATTCACTATTCCGAAACGACAACCATTACTTACACACTCCACACACTCCCGGCCACGACCAAGGCTCGATCTGACGCCATTGTCAAGAAGGACGAGTACGCATATGTCACTTGTGGTGACCCCGACTCCCACAAATCTCACGACAAGTACTGCGCTGTGGTCGAAGTCTGCCGTGAAGAGACTAGCAAGCTTGACAATGCTCACGGATGCTTCAAGTTCATTGTACCCTTCGATGAGTGCACCGAGCTTGAGCCAGGGATAGTGGGTGAACTGCACTATGCCGTTGCCAACCCCGGCGCGTACTGCCATTTCTTCAAGTAAGCTATCCTCTCTTGCACATATTTGCAACAACCAAAATGAGAGCTCACTGACTTACTTTTTAAAGTGCATCCGGCTGCCATGGGGATAGTGCTTTGATCGAATGGCCTTACCTCACAAACGGTCTTTTGGGACAATATTTTAGGAGCTTCGCATGTCAATCTCGTGAGGTATAGAATTGCTGTATGGAATCAGTATTCAGGATCCATCCTCTCGACCACTATCATGGAGTTCTGAGGCTTTCCAACATTCACGGATGCTCCTACTTTGCGCACCCAAACTCGACCAATCTGTCTAAATTGGGGGACTTCTTTTCAGGGAACACATTTGCAACGGTCGATTGTGCTTTTAATGGAAAGACTTACGACGGACTTTTGAAACTTAGATAGTTGAAAGCTGTAGTTCCTAAACCACTTTCACTGCTCGCTGATGTTGTCCATGTCCAGGCCGCCGGCTTGTGCATACACGCTGAAAACGTCGTCACTGAAGTCCACCTACTGCCCAAAATACAGTGGTTCAGGAGTTTGCTCTCGATACACAACGCAAATATTCACTTATAGGAATGTATCTATGAATAATTACTGATGCAATGACGATGACTGTGCTTAAAGGAAGCTTCTGGGTACCGCCGTGGTAAACTGTATACTGCAACACTCTTTCTTTCTGTCACTGTTTGTGGTGCGGGCACTTGCAGACTTTATGTCCGTGTTCTTTTGTTCTGGTACGAACAACCGCTTAATGCGAATGTCGTCATACGTAATTATTCATGCCGCGGCGATCGCGGTATTGTCGTCATGGCAAGAAGTGTTAGTGGTGGAGGACATGTTGAGACAGTGGTAAAGGCGGAGCGTAGGTATGTTTACCGCGTCAGCTGCAACCAATTTGCGCCCAGCCAATCAACCAGTCAGCCAGACCAGAACAGTCCAGCAGACCAAAAATCAAAGAGCAAAGCACAAGGCCCAAACACGCCCACCTGGCCTTGTCTTGTCTCGCCCTATCTCGCCCTTTCAGCATCCACGGCCTTCCTGCGCAGGCGGGCAGACGACAAACAACAAGTCCGTCGCCCCC